>NC_090749.1:65018145-65040645 GCF_036898095.1 Palaemon carinicauda
CTACTTCCACCGTTTATATATACTCGATTCACGTAAGGCGAGGTGAGAGCAACAAGTATTTAATATATTCCTTATTAGGGAGTTCAGAGGTTGGGTCGATATCATGGCCACGCTGTTTATAGTTTGCCATGCCACTGTGTCTACAGTGTGCCACACTGTCTGCAATGTGTTCCACTTTCTGGAGCATGTTGCGCTCTCTACAATATGTTTTGTTTTTATGCAGTATGTCCCACTTTCTGCGATAAGTTACAATTTCTGTGATAGGTGGCAATTCCTTCCCTAAGTTACAATATCTGCAATAAGTTGCACTTTCTTCGGTATGTTGCACTTTCTGCAGTATGTTGCAATATTTTCAGTATATTGTGCTTTATGCAGTATGTTATGCTTTCTGTAGTATATTGCACTTTCTGTAGTATGTTGTGCTTTACGAAGTATGTTACTTTTCCTGCAGTATGTTGCCTTTTCTGCAATAAGTTGCATTTTCTGCGTATGCAGTGCACCATAGAGTATGTTGCACTTCTGCAGTATTACACTTTCTGTAGCTGAATGTTGCTCTTTATGGAGTATATTGCAAGTTCTGCAGTCTTACACTTACTGTGCCAGTATGTTGCCCTTCATGCAGTATGTTGTAAGTTCTGCAGTATGTTGTATACTTTATGGTGTTCCAAGGTGTCAAAACCCCGCTGTTAATGCACATCGCATGGTTCACTGTAGGCATCACTTAATGATCTTTTCAGTGTTCTTTAGCCTTTAGCTACATCTGCTTTTTATTCATGAACTTTACCTACTTTCCTTCTTCCTGTCTTCCATTATGCTGTCCAGCTTTCACTCTCCACCCAAGTTAGGACCATGGAGCTTCAGGAAATGACTGCTGTTGACTCAGAATGGAGACGTAGCTCACAAGGTCAGTGAGGTTACAGACACTACTGTTAACTATATTGGTTTAAAGACTGCTCCTGAATGGCAGAGGCAAGGGACAGTGACATTGCCCTAGAGATTGACCATATATACTGTACATATGATCGGCTCCCAAGCTCCAGGGAGGACAGGTAATGGCTACTGATGACTCAGCAGGTAGGCCTATAGGCAACACCAAAGGCCCTATCCTTAGCTCAAAAGGATGGTGATGTTGCATAGGATAAAGAAACTATCAAGTATGATTGAAACTTGAATCCCAGTCCAACGAGCACCAAGCAGGAACGCTTCCAATAGACCACAAACAGGTTTCAGCGAGGCTCTAATTCACTGACTAAAACTACTGTAAGTCAATGAAGTTTCCAGCATTCAGTTGTAGTAATTTCTTAATAATAGCCTGATAGAAAAAGTAATTTACAAAGTTTTATTTTATAGCAAGATTCGAGAGGACAAAGGAGACTCATTTAACGATAGGAAAGTTATAGGAATTTGGGAACAGACACCCAAAGGTCTGTGAACGTGATGGACTATCACCCAAATGAAAAGTAGGAATAATCGTGGTTTCTAGGATTATATAAGTTGTGAAACTGGATATAAAACTGAAAAATTCATTTAGGAAATCCACCATCAATTACCGAAACCTTTCGACCAAACGCGCAAACACCAACCATTCATTCCTATTGCATCAGAGAAAAACAAAACAACATCGTGTTCTACAAGTCACTCTGAGGGAGCAATCTACAGCTTTGGTCTATCCAACAACAAGGCGATTTCATGGAGTGCTTTATTAGACAACTGTTAGATTTCCGTAAGCCCTTTATTTGTTAGCATTTCAACATTCCGCAATTGGATAATACACTACGAGCATTACTCAACCTGTCAACTGGCATCGGGTATTACTATAAAATACTTATACATACAGAGTAGAGAGTTCCATCTGGATTTAGAATAAGTTATTAAGTATCATTTTCCCATCCTATTTATCTTATTTTAATTGCTACATCACCGTCACGTAAAGAGTGGTCGTTGTCAGTCTGGGTGAGATGAATAATTGCGATATAAATCTCATCCAAGAGAGATGACTTTAATGTAAATATCAGGGTATACCCGTTCTATATGGACATTTATGTATGCTAATATAATTATATTCATATCACTGTCAGCGTGAATTGTGTGTATTTACGCCTGTAAACAAATATACATACATACATACATACATACATACACACACACACACACACACACACACACACATATATATAAATATATATATATATATATATATATATATATATATATATATATATATATATATATATATATATATATATATATATATATATATATATATATATATATATATATATATAAGTATATATACATATAAATTATATATCTATCTATCTATCTATCTTTATATATATATATATATAAATATATATATATATATATATATATATATATATATATATATATATATATATATATATATATATATATATTATATATATATAAGTATATATACATATATATATCTATCTCTCTCTCTCTCTCTCTCTCTCTCTCTCTCTCTCTCTCTCTCTCTCTCTCTCTCTCTCTCTCTCTATATATATATATATATATATATATATATATATATATATATATATATATATATATATATATATATATATATATATATATATATATATATATATAACTAGTAAGATTTTCGCTTCTGGCAAGCTTAAGTTTAAGGATGAAGAGAACAGCAAGAAGACTTCGGATCATCGTCCATATTCATTCTACAAACCAATGTTTCGAGAATCCATTCCCATCATCTGGGCTACATATAACATGAAATTATGTTTACATTAGAAATTTTAAGCAAAATAATTATAATTAATATCCAATGTAAGCAAAATTTCGTGTTTCATGTAGCCCTGATGTAGGGAATCGATTCCCAAAACGTTGGTGTGTAGAATAAATATGTAAGATGATCCGAAATTTTCTTGCTGTCCTCTCCATCCTATATAATATATATATATATATATATATATATATATATATATATATATATATATATATATATATATATATATATATATATATATGTAAATATATAATATATATATATATATATATATATATATATATATATATATATATATGTAAATATATATATATATATATATATATATATATATATATATATATATATATATATATATTTACATATATATATATATATATATATATATTATATATATATATATATATATATATATATATATATATATATGTAAATATATATATATATATATATATATATATATATATATATATATATATATATATATATATATATATATATATATATATATATATATATATATACATACACACACATGTATATATATATATATATATATATATATATATATATATATATATATATATATATATATATATATATATATATATATATATATATATATATATATATAAAGTGGCCAAACTCCAGACATAAATTGACATGTCTAAGGCCTTTACTTTAAGCCCTACGGCTTGCAATGCATATAAAGATCAAACCATATAAGAGGAGTAAACAAGATAAATGAAAGAAACCCGACAAATAATAACTTTGAATACATAGCCATGAGATAAACTCGGAAACGAGACCTTTGCCAACCTGATAAAAAAAAAAAATTAACCGAAGTTTAGGTTTGTGATGATCCAGTAATTCTAGAATTATTTGCATTTTTAAGACTTATTAAATAAAAGACGAAATTTCTATATTCAATGGTATTTACAGTACACTTTAGTATATGGTATAGTAAAGAACAATCTTCATGCAACAATTGTCGGCAATATTAAACCTCTTACATAATTTGCAGAGTCTGGAGGGATAAGGAATTTAATGGATAAATAACTGAGAAGGATATTAAGCTAATCAGGATTAGATATTTGAAAGTGTACATTTCCACTGGGGCAATAATACACGTCATAACTGAAGACCCTTTTCCTCTGTCATCGGTTTTGTCAGAATGTTAGCACATAACACATCAGTTAAGGAGAAGAAATGACTAAAAGATGACATAACTCATTAGTTGGGCCCAGAAAATGATTAAAATAACACATACCTCATCAGGTATACCTAAGAAATGACTAAAATAACACCTAATATATTAGTTAGGGCGAGACAATGATTAAAATAACACATAACTAAAATAACACAAAACATATCATTGAGGGTAAGAAAATTACTAAAACAATACATAACACATCAATTAGGGCAAGAAATGGCTAAACGAACATATAACACATCAGTTATGGCAAGAAAATTACTAAAACAACACAGCACATCAGTTTGGGGAAGATAATGACTAAAAGAACAAATAACACATCAGTTAGGAAAGAATTTGACTAAAATAAACAAAATACATCAGTTAGGGCAAGAAAATGATTAAAATGACACATAACACATCAGTTACGGGAAGTGAATTACTAAAACAATACATAACACATTACTTATGGGCAACAAAATAACTATAATAATCCATAACACATCAGTGAAAGCAAGAAAATGACTAAAATAACACATAACACACCAGTTACGACAAGAAAATTGACTAAACCTCGCCAACTGGTCAACTGTTAATGATAAAAGGATAAAATTCCCTTTGAAGCAGCACTAAACGTTTGATTTTACCGTCTTTTAAGCTAAGTGGATTTACCCAAAGCTCAGCTCTTGCATCAGGTGTTTCTCAGGTAAAAGATTAATCTTTGCGAGCAAGACTGATTACTCCTTTGATTTTATGGAAAAAAAGGGGGTAATCGGTCACCTCTTCAAGACGTCCCAAGGTAAAATTGCCTAATTAGATTCTACTTGGAGGAATGCCAGTTGATGTTGGGAAAAAGAAGATTTTTTTATATTTTTCCATGACACTTGCGCTGGAAATTATGTTTTTTCCCTTCATAATTATGTACCTCAGGTCAGAGTTAAGGGTTAAGATTTAGTTTGGGTTTTTTCCTTCCGGTAATTACGCGAATCTGGAAAGTATGAATGAAAGAATTCTGATTGGTTATTATTCTTGTCAAAATCTTATACAACTTGCAAAAGCGAAATGAACGACGGTGAAGAGGGATATATAAGGAATTTAGGACCTCAAAGTTTTTTTCCCAAAACTTAAGATGAGATTAATTAAATTAAAAGACGTATCCACAGGAAGGGAATGATATCCATAAATCTCTAAATATTTTCTAAATAACCCATTTTTTTTTTATTTGAAGACGAGACCCAACGGATCTATTTCTAATAAATTACTCTTTAATTATGAATAATAGCTATATTTTTCAATGAACTGTTTGCCTTTAAAGCTACATTAACAATGAATGGATCTTGGAGGGGAGGAGATAGTGTGCTAATCATAAGGCTTTGAGATTTATTAGAGTTTAACTTCAGTCCCATAATTCACAATAAAAACGAATTTGTGATAGATCTCCATTAAGGTGTTCACAAATCTCAGGTCTACCTCGAGTCAAACAGAACAACATCATGTATATCAACAAACAACAACAAAATACCCTTTTCCAGCCCACTACAGGACAAAAGCCTCAGGCCTGTCAATTAATTTCTTGGTTTGGCCAGTTTTCATCACCACGCTAGACTGGTGACGATTGGTGATGGTAGGATATTTTTGTCTAATAGCTCACAGTAAACCGGCATAGTGCAGATTTGCTGATCATGGTGATACGTATATAATACCTATCTATCTACAGTATATATATATATATATATATATATATATATATATATATATATATATATATATATATATATATATATATATATATATATGTATATTTATATATATATATATATATATATATATATATATATATATATATATATATATATATATATATATATATATATATATATATATATATATATATTTTTGGGCTCAAGCCATGTCGTCCTGATGGAAGTTCCTATAGGGTAGCTTCCTAGGGTATATTACAACTACGGCGATATTCCCAGAGAATTTACCTTAAGGTACCAGAATTCTAACTCCTGGAGCGAGTATCCCTCGTGAAAGGGATATCGCGACATATCAGAGGACGTATTCTAGACACGTCACATGGCAATCTACGACCTGAACAGAGATTTCGTCTCGTAGGAGGGAGATTGACGAGATACGAATTCGGGAAAGAAAAAGGGGAGCCGCTCCCAAGGCTTCCCTATCCCCCGATTCGTATGCGTGCCTGGCGCCAATCCTGGCGCCATCTGCATTCCTTTTTGCGTAGCTTAACAACTCGGTGTTTTTTCCTGTTTTTCTCGCAAATCTTGGATTTATTCAGCTTTTCATGGCTTCTTCGTCTTCGTTGACCTCGGATAAGTTGAGTATAGTGTCTGTTATGTATAAATGTAGGCTCTTGGTAAAATTTTGAGTGATTAATGGGATTAATCTTTGATACAAGAGCCGTAGCCTACCAGAGGTGTCCTGGACACTGTCACTCGCTAGGTATAAATTAGTTAGTCAGAGTGACATTCCTGGTTGTTTTGCTTAATAAATTTTAGCTATTTAGCTTTACATAGGATTTCCTTTCGTGCTTAGTATTATTTGGCGAAGTATTCGCCATTCTGGCCTACGCTAGGCCATGTAGCCTAGTCGTTTGGTCCTAGTACTTAATGCATGATTTTGGTTTTTCCGAGTGTAATTAAAATTTTATTGAAGCTTTAGGCTATATTTTATACATTTTAGACTGTGTGGAATATTTCCAAGATTGTATACGTGAGAGTTTCGGTGAATTAGGTAATCGATTCTCTTGGTGCCTAGGCTAATTGCTTATGGAGCCTTAGTATACTTTATTATACTCCCCGGTTGCTTTCTTTTCTTCGGAGAAGGTATGCAATCCCTTTCCCTCTGTTTAAGCCTTGGGCTTATCCCTAAGTGGTTTTTTCCGAATTTATTTTCGATAAAACTATACTAGGGTGTTACTGTACCTTCCTGTTCCAGCAAAGTCTGGTTCAAAGAGGGACAGAACAACAGAGTTTTTAGTCTGAGTCCGTGTTGTCTGGCTTGGGGCAGAGTCTCCCTCGCTGACCTAACACTTACAAAGGGAGCTTAGCTCCCTTAGGTCACTATCGAAGGTTTCTGTAAGTTATGATTCCTTCTTTTGTGATCGACCAGACTAAGTCCTGTTGCTGTTCTCGGGGAGGATAAAATCTTCCCTTGGGAGTAGCAACGCCTTCCTTGCTTTGGTGCTCTGGAAGCTGGCAAGTATTATACTACTGTGCTGGCCCTTTCCCTTAGATCTCCCTTAGGCTAAGACAAAGTTCTTGGCTGCGGGTGATCTGTCACTAAAGCAAGGTTGGCAGGACCCTCTTGTCCCTTCCCCCTCTATCTCCGTAATGGCCTAGCCATTACTGTACTGTACCTTGCCGGCCGGCAGAGCTGGCCGGCAGGGGTATTACTGTACTGTACGTCATTCTACTTCTGGACCTAGTATAGGTTGGGATGTGGAATTGACTAAGCCCATTGCCGGCCGGCAGAGATGCTGGACGGCAAGGGTCTTATGTTTTCGAGTGCTGCCCGGACCTCTTTTGGTCCCTCATCCATGCCTGCCGGCAGAGCCGGACGGCATTGGTCAAGGAAGCCTGAATTAAGTTTCTCCCCTTCCTTATATGCACTCTTTCGGTTGCCGGGCTCGGGGGGTTGTGTACACTCTTATCCCGGCATCCATTCTATTTTCTTCTAGTGCTGTACCTGTCCCGGCTGCCGGCCTATGAGGCCGGCAGCCGGGCAGGTGTAGTCTTCTGGTTCTTTTGCTGCCGGCTGGCATCGGTCTTGTACCTTTGCCGGCCGGCTTATGTCAGTCCTTGTCTGCCGGTCACCAAGAGTGTGGCCGGCAGCTGGGTACTACCTTGTGTAGTTGCTGGCCGGCAATCATTGCCGGCCAACACTGGCTGTTGCTGGCCGGCAGCTGCTGCCGCCGGCACAGGCATTTGAACCAGAGGGCTGCCGCCCTATAGCTGTTAAGTAGTATACTTTAAAGCTAATTGTGGTGTGTGCCGGCCGGCAAAGGCAGGCCGGCACACATCCTCCTATACTGTACTAGTATTCTTCTGTATAGCATATACAGTAAGAAGAAAACTATAGTAAAAGTTTAGGTACAGCACTGTATCTTCTAACACTATTGTGTTTTCTTGCACGGCCCTTTGCTGTTGCCTTCAGACAAGAAGCAGAGTTCTTCCCTGTCTATTATCCCGGATTTTAAAATCATTGCCTAGGTGTGAGCTCCACCTGTTTCCTCTGGAAACTTTGCATTGGTTACTCTAGTAGAGATAAACCATTTTGATTTTATTATCTGGAAGGCTGCAGCAATGGGTTGTGAGGGAAACACAAGTGTGTGTCTTTAATTTCTGAATTGTTATGCTATACTATGCATATCCAGTGATACATAGTTCACTTGATACTCATGGAAATTTCTTCTCTTTACAGAAGGACACTCCGAAGTGGGGAAGTGCTTTCTGCAATGTCAGCAGCAAGAACCTCTGCGGACATGAGTTTTGTAGGAGACACGCAGCATACGCTGTCTCCAAGGATGATCTCCGGTATTGGGACCCTCAGGTATGTACTGTGTGCACTAACCTGATTAATGAGACATTTAAATAGCTAGGAAGAAGCTTCGTACCTGGGTAAGGGGCTTCCAAAAGTACACTTCTGGCCCTTATCTTCCAAGTGTGAAGATGAGGGCGTATCTTTTCCCTAAGGCATCAGCTGATGCAGTGATTCCCCAGCCTCAAGAGGAGATCCCCTAAGTTCAGATCCAGGTGGATGCTGAAGTCGCGGTCGCGATGCAAGACATCCAGCTAAATGACAGGATATCTGATGTGGACGGGTGTCAGGAGGAAGACCTCCTTGCAGAAGCCCAGGATGAAGTTCAAGCCCCTCTACATCGGCCGGTCTCCCAGTAGAGCTGGGACAGGCCCTCTCTTCTATTGTTGGAATGATCCAACAAATGCAGAAGGAGAATCAGGAGAAGGCGGCTGCAATGGAACTGCGAATGCAGTGCCTTGCAGAATCACATGGGCCCCAGAAAAGCTCAATGTGAAAGACCTTCCTTTGTGCTCGGATGCTAACCCATGGAGGTATGCTGAGCACATGTCGATGACGACTGGAAAGATCGTCATCTCGGATATGCTGGGCTCAGTTCCCCTGGAGGGTGGAATTCTGGCCCAGCAAGGCACCATATCCGGACTGTTATGTCCGGCTGAGGAAGGAACCAGCTTCAAAGGAGGAGGCAGAGCCGAAGGAGGTCATAGTGATGACCATGCTAAGGCTCAAGCTCTACTTTCATCTTCGATGAAAGAGAGGGGCTTCTCTAACTCAAAGGTAGCTGCATTGAATAGGAAGCTCCCTTCCTTTGTGTCCTCGCCTACTAGAGCCTTCCCCCTTTTACAGAAAGGGTTTCTGGCTGTACTAAAAGCAATCGAGGCCGGCAAGTCTTGCCCCTCCCTAGAGGAGTGTAAACCCTTGTCGCTGGCCCTGCCTATGGACCACAAAGATTGGAAGGACGTCCATCTTACGTTCTAAGTGGGAAAGTTGGAGGCTGATATTGCCGGACGTCAGTTCGGCAAGGACCTCCCTAAGCTGTCTGACTTTCTTTTGCGAAGTGAGTTCGATACAAAAGAAAGACTGACTGCCTCAATGTCTCTTCAGACTACTCTCGAGACGATGGCAAGTGACCCCAAGGTCCATGAAATGTTCATGGTAGTGGCCAAGCCTCATCTGGCCACAGTGACGAAGGACCTTTATGGCTTCGTCAAGGCAAGGAGAGCTTGTAGGGAGTTCGTGTTTACCTCGGCTACAGTGAGGCACGAGCTAAAGAAACTAATCTCCTCCAACATTTGGGGAAAAGACCTTTTTCCCTACCGACTTGGTCAAAGAAGTTTTTGATAAAGCCACCTTGGAGAATAGAAACCTTCTCCAGAAGTGGGACCTGGCTATCAAAAGAAAGTCTTCCCCGGATGAGGGTCCTCAACCAAAGAGGAAGACTATGAGGACTAGGCTACCGTCTCGGCCAGCCAAGCCTCTTAGACAGCAACAGCAACTGCAATTGCCATTGCCCCCAGTGCCCCAGATCGTGGCACAAACCCCGACCACCTTTCAGTGGGTACCCCAGGCCGTGTCGACACAGTCCACGGCATTCACCCCAGCGTTCGAAGGGCAGTCTACTTCCTTCCGAGCAAAGCCTAGAGGAGCAGCCAGAGGCTCGTCTAGACGCCCCTCAAGGGGAAGGGGATTCAGGGGTGGTCGTGGTCAGGAAGGCAAGGCCTCAGGACGGCAGTCCAAGTGAGGTGATACCGGTAGGAGGGAGACTTCTGAAATTTCGGGATCGGTGGACCTTCGATCCCTGGGCCCACAGCCTACTCAAGAATGGATTGGGCGGGAGCTGGTACAGCACTCCACCCCCGTACCTTCGGTTTTTCCAACACTCCACCCCCGTTATGGAGGAGTACGTTCAAGAACGGTTGGAGAAAAAGGGTGAAGCCCATCAATTTCTAAGGGAGGCTGTTTTGTGTTCCCAAGAAAGACTCGGAAAAGCTCAGAGTCATTCTGGACTTGTCGCCACTTAACAAGTTCATAGTGAATTGCAAATTCAAAATGCTAACACTGCAACACATAAGGACCTTACTGCCCAAGAGGGCATATTCCGTCTCTATAGACTTGTCAGATGCCTACTGGCACATTCCAATTAGCCATCGACTCTCCCCCTACCTAGGGTTCAGGCTACAGCGAAGACTATACGCCTTCGGAGCCATGCCATTCGGGCTAAACATAGCCCCAAGGATTTTTACGAAGCTTGCGAGCGTAGCTCTCAAACAATTTCGCCTAAAGGGAATTCAGGTAGTAGCCTACCTGGACGACTGGTTGGTGTGGGCAGCATCCGAGACAGAATGCTTGCAAGCTTCCAGTCAGTGATCCAGTTCCTAGAGTACCTAGGCTTCAAGATCAACAGAAAAAGTCTCGACTTTCTCCATCTCAAAAGTTCCAGTGGCTAAGATCCACTGGGACCTTTTGTCACACCATTTCTCCACCCCAGCGAAGAAAAGGAAGGAGATAGCGGGTTCTGTCAAGAGACTTCAAGATTCCGAAAGGATATCAAGACACGAGCAGGAGAGAGTACTGCGCTCTCTCCAGTTTGCTTCGGTGACAGACCCAGTGCTAAGAGCACAGCTAAAGGATGCAATCGGAGTTTGGAGAAGTTATGCATCAAACGCGTGAAGAGATCTGAGAAGACCAGCTGCTTCGGCTAAGTACTCTTCTCAGGCCTTGGTCCCAAGCCAGACATCTAAAGAAGTCAGGTTCTTCTTCAGCCACCTCCCCCGTCGGTGACGATTCACTCAGACGCCTCAAAGGAGGGATGGGGAGGTCACTCTCATCGGAAAAAAGTCCAGGGGACTTGGTCCAGGCTATTCAAGACCTTTCTCATAAAACTTTCTAGAAGCTAGGGCAGTGCTCCTTACCTTAAAGAAAGTCTCCCCGCGTCATTCGTTCCACATAAAGTGGTAATAGACAGCGAGGTAGTTGTAAGATACTTGAATCGACAAGGATCGAGGTCACCACCTCTCAACCAGGTGATGTTGGCCGTCTTCCGATTGGCGGAAAAGAAGAAGTGGTACCTGTCGGCAGTTCACCTTCAAGGAGTCCGCAATGTGACAGCGGACGCTCTATCCAGGTTCACACCGATAGAGTCGGAATGGTCCTTAGACGCAGGATCATTCTCCTTCATTCTGAATCAGTCCCAGAACTGCAGATAGACCTCTTTGCGACGAAAGACAACAAGAAGTTGCCCCTGTACGTGCCCCGTACGAGGACCCCTTAGCGGAAGCAGTGGACGCGATGTCCCTCGACTGGAACAGATGGTCCAAGATTTATCTGTTCCCTCCTCACAACCTTCTGTTGAGGGTCCTCAACAAACTGAGATCCTTCAAAGGGTAGCGGCAATAGTGGCCCACAAGTGGCCGAACAGCGTGTGGTTCCTCCTGGCATTGGAACTGTAGCTGAAGTTTGTACCACTACCAGATCCAGTTCTGACCCAGCGAGTCCAGAAGTCAACTGTCTGCGCTTCATTACAGAAAACCCGGACCCTGCAGTTCATGATTTTCTCTCCCTAGCGGTGAGAAAGCGTTTCGGGATTTCGAAAGCCAGTATAGACTTCATTGAGGAATATAAATGCAAATCTACTAGAAGGCAATATGAGTCATCTTGGAGAAAATGGGTGGCCTTTTGTCAAGGCGAAGATTCCGCAGGAGATCTTGACAGACTTCTGCTTATCTTTTTTCCCCACCTCCATGGTCAAGGGTTGGCAGCGAACACGATTTCAGCGTGTAAGTCTGCTTTGACAAGACCCATTCTATATGCCTTCCAGGTCGACCTAGGTAACGAGATCTTTAATAAAGTCCCGAAAGCCTGTGCTAGGCTCAGACCTTCAGTACCTCCAAAGCCCATTTCATGGTCTTTAGACAAGTTCTTCATTTCGCTTCTCTGTTGAGCAATGAAGAATGTGCGTTAAAGGATTTGACACAAAAAGTTATTTTCCTAATTTGCACTCGCGTCCGGGGCCAGGGTTAGTGAGATTGTAGCCTCTCGAGAGAGGCAGGTCGTGTTCAGTTCCTGGATGGGGAAGAACTGAACCTGTTTCCGGATCCTACGTTTCTCGCCAAGAATGAGTTACCCACCAACAGGTGGGGTCCCTGGAGAATCTGCCCTCTGAAAGAAGATGCATCTCTATGTCCAGTAGAATGCCTAAAGGTCTATCTTCATAGAACTTCAGACTTCAAGGGTGGTCAACTATTCAGGGGAGAAACATTAGGCTCAAATTTATCTCTGAATCAACTCACATATTTTATTCGCAGAGCGGATCCTGACAATACACCCGCAGGTCACGATCCGAGGAAAGTTGCTTCATTCTTAAATTTCTTTAATTGCATGGATTTTGAACATCTCCGTTCATACACTGGCTGGAAGTCTTCCAGAGTGTTCTTTCGCCACTATGCGAAGCAAGTAGAGGAACTAAAAGAGATCTGTGGTAGCAGTGGGTCGCGGTGTTAACCCTACTGTTTAACTCTGCGAGGAACAGTGGTCTTAATTGGGACGATTAATTCCAGGGTGAGTGTGTAGTTACATACTGTACTACAAACTAAGTGAGGGCACTGTGTTGCCCATCCAGACTGTTCCATTTCCGAAGGTGAACCTAGCATAAGTGCAGACATGTGTGCCGAGCGTTTCTAACGCTAATGTCATTGATTTGTAATACAGGCTTTTATGACTTTGATACCTCGGTATCTTAAAACTGGCATCTAATGTTTTTCTTTCAGACAAACAAGCCCTGTTTACTATCATACTTATGCTTAAAGTTTTGGGTTATCCTCTTCTTATATATATATATATATATATATATATATATATATATATATATATATATATATATATATATATATATATATATATATATATATATATATATATATATATATATATATATATATATATATATATATATATAAATATATATATATATATATATATATAATTGTGGTTAACCTGTCTATTTATTGCCTGTCAATAATCTGGTTCTTGAGAACCTTGCGTCTCCTTCACCTGTGTCAATTTACTGGTATAATTGAGCATTCATTCTATGTACCTTATCTGGGATAATTCTAATAGAATTGTTCCTTTATGCAAGCTATGTTGCATTGGTTTTCCTCCTATGCGGATATAAAACCTTTGTCCAATACAAGTATTGTGCGGAAAACTGGTCGATATTTCATATTGACGCAGTGGTCCTTTACAAACTATGCTTTACTTAATATAGGGCGAGACCACTATATTAGCTTGCCTGGTATTCGTACATAGATATATGTACTCTTCGAGACTTTTCCAGAGTCTAGTAGGACTCTTCCCTGTAGGGGGCAGGAAGCTCTAACATAGTTTATAGTTAGTTGAAAAGATGTATAACGGTAACATCTTAGGTCTCTAGGTCTAGTCGACCGGGAAAAAATTACCTCCGGGGAGTACGGCACGTTCTGAGAATCCACAGATACAGTAATGCTCTGGTACACTTCCATCAGGACGACATGGCTTGAGCCCAAAAAACGGATTTTGAGCGAAGCGAAAAATCTATTTTTGGGTGAGATGGCCATGTCGTCCTGATGGACCCGCCCTTGCCTTTCTAAGAAAGGGCTGTAGGACCCCTCCCTACATACAGTATCTGTAGCACCTCGTGTACGCTACAAGGAATACAGATGGCGCCAGGATTGGCGCCAGGCACGCATACGAATCGGGGGATAGGGAAGCCTTGGGAGCGGCTCCCCTTTTTCTTTCCCGAATTCGTATCTCGTCAATCTCCCTCCTACGAGACGAAATCTCTGTTCAGGTCGTAGATTGCCATGTGACGTGTCTAGAATACGTCCTCTGATATGTCGCGATATCCCTTTCACGAGGGATACTCGCTCCAGGAGTTAGAATTCTGGTACCTTAAGGTAAATTCTCTGGGAATATCGCCGTAGTTGTAATATACCCTAGGAAGCTACCCTATAGGAACTTCCATCAGGACGACATGGTCATCTCACCCAAAAATAGATTTTTCGCTTCGCTCAAAATCCGTTATATGTATATATATATATATATATATATATATATATATATATATATATATATATATATATATATATATATATATATATATATATATATATATATATATATATATATATATATATATATATATATATATGCACACATATATATATATCTATATATATATGCACACATATATATATATATATATATATATATATATATATATATATATATATATATATATATATATATATATATATATATATATATATATATATATATATATGTATGTATGTATATATACATATATATGTATGTATGTATATATACATATATATATATATATATATATATATATATATATATATATATATATATATATATATATATATATATATATATATATATATATATATATATATATATATATATATATATATATATATATATATATGTGTGTGTGTGTATATACATATATATATATATATATATATATATATATATATATATATATATATATATATATATATATATAGAGAGAGAGAGAGAGAGAGAGAGAGAGAGAGAGAGAGAGAGAGATTTTATCACTAACAACCTGATATGATACCTGTATCGTCTGGGACGATAGTTATTTATATACTTATCTATTGTTTATTATCTAAAATGTCGTAAATTGTTATAAAATGTTGTAGTTTGATTGTAAAATGTTTAGTATGGTCAAGACTAAAATATTTGTAATTTAAGGGACTGCATTTCTGTGGATTTCTTGTGTTGCGTTGCCGAGTCTGGGTAGCGGAGTTCAGATGAGACGAGTGTAATCAAGACGGTTGTCCTTTTTACAAACAGTTGCCGTCCGAGACACACCCACTCTCCGGAAGGGTTATTGCTTCCTTGTGTTTAGAGGAAATGGGGACGGATTATTGGTGTCCAGTGAAAGGCTTGGAGAGAAAATGTGTTAGTACTTAACTTTATTATAATATATTAAATAATTGTTTCCAGTGTGGTGTTATTCTTAGAGTAATTGCGTGGTAATGCTTGGTAGTAACTACCTAGTTTACTACCTTTCTTGTTTCAGTTCAATATGTTTGTGAGTTTATAATGTTAAGTTAACTTTGTAATTATTAGTAATGGATAATTGTTCTATTTATGTTCACGTAATTTACTGCTATCTTTGTTTAATATTTTTCATTGCTATATATGTTTATGCTTCAAGTTTATTTGAATTACTTAATTATCTCGTTATAGTTTGTACTTTCCAAGAAAAGTTTTGTGATTTTTAGTTTTTTCACTTAATATTTATTTAGGAGTTTTTTTAGTATTTTGAATTACTTATGTTTCAGGTTGAAACGCATTAATAAAAAAAGCATTGCAACATCTTTCGTGACTTTCACTGCACATCCAACAATTTAAATCATTTTCCATGTTAGCCAAAACAAAATCAATCAATAAACAGGATATTTATAGGCCTCGAGAAAGATTCCCCGTCTCCATGACACCGATGATGGTGGATGCAATGGAATGAATCCCTGGTAATGATTTATGGTTGCGTGACAATAATAGTAAGTTATAAAGAGTAATGAAGACTGTCAACCTTTTGCAAAAGTCTACGGATCATACACTCACCTTTTCACGCGTTGATTATGTTACATTTTACATAGTCTACGGACCAAGCTTTCCCTTTTTCATAGGTTGACAGTATATTGTATAGCGTACAAAGTTGATCTAGATTCGCACTCTGGGTCCAGATCACCTCCGAAATTTAATGGGTTCTTCTAGAGCACAATATCTACTAAATATTAAAATTTGGTGAAAATCAAGCAAGAAGTTTTGACGTAATCCTGCTGACAACAAACGGATAAATAAATGAATTAATAAACGCAGGTAATAATAATAATAATAATAATAATAATAATAATATCGCTCAAGAACAAAATGAGAGTGAATCTTAATATTATTATTATTATTAGTAGTAATAGTAGTAGTAGTAGTAGTAGTAGTAGTAGTAGTATAATTATTATTAGCATTATTATCATTATCAATATTACCTGCTACTATTTCTATAACACTCCAACCACTGCTACATCTGTGATTAGACGTAATAAAAAAAATACAATAATATTAGCCCAGTATCAACAGTAAAAATCATTCCTAATAATATTCTCTATTTTGTAAACAACAACAACAAACACTATTCAAACCTCATCAACCCTATCTTTTACGTTCAACGATCAAGGGGAGAATATATTACCCAACAACTTCCATCATAGCTTTCCTTACTACACCTCCTAAACACATCGTTTGTGAAAGAAATTGGCCCAATGAGAGGTAAACTATGAACACTGAATGCGAAAACAAGACAGTAAATACAACAGATGTGATGACAAACATTACCAGATGGTGGGTCCAGCTCTCTCCGCCGCGGGGCGTTCGTGTAACAGATGTAAACAATGAATGTCGTCGAAAGGCAGAAGTATAATACCCGCGTAAAGCGCTATGAAATGGATAGATGTTTGTATCCGTGGCGCTCGGAGTCGAACAGATGGCAGCCACAAAAGAACTAGATAGACTAAATAAAATCATAGCTTCACTAGTTGAGAAGGAATTTATTTTTAACCAAATTCCTGGCGGAAATCAGAGAGTAACGATTTTGTTTGATTTGATTGATATTGCGAGATCGCGTTTGGCAAGATTATTTTTTCCAAGGGGTGGGTAGGGGGGATTCTGGGGAAGGCAGGTGGGTAACAATGCCCTATTTCCTTTGCAAATTAAATGATCTCTTCACTGGAATGAGAAAATCTTATTTCTCTTTTTAAAACAAGATGATTTCGGTTGTTTTTATTCATCCCAATCTATTTTAAGCCCATTGGGATTGTACCCAGAATCCCAAACAAAGGCCTATCATTTCCCTGAACCTATCTATTTCCCGAGGCGGTCTTTCTCCTTGCTCTAAACTGAGCGGAAGGGACGTAATTCCTGCAAATGGTCTTATCAACTACATGCAACAGACTGCAACAAACATCAATGAAACCTTTTGCGTGTCCAAAAGATTGTGGCTCTTCGAAGCGCATCTGCATAACGAATATGTACCAATCGTGTTTCACACAATTGTACATAATTCCTTTTGTATATATTATCCTTGTATCTTCGCTCCTCCCTCGCACTAAAACGAACATGACAATTCCTGTCTGGTTTTTCTTCTGTGATATTGTCTGTCTTGTGAACTTGTCATGTCCTGTTGCCTTGAGGTTTTGTATATAAGGAGAGTGTTCCACAACAATATAGCTCAGTCGTTTCCAATCTGCCTTTGATTTCACAACTCCTCTCTCGGCCCGTCACATTGGTGACCCCGGAAGTCGACTCGCTCCCACCGCCTTCCACCCCCACCCCCTCGCCCCTTCATCGTTGGTACTATGGCGGACTCTACGGCAGTTGGTGCTGCAGCCGCTCCATTCAAACTTTCATCGTTTGCCAGAGGAGAGGTGTTTGCTTGGTTTCAGCGCGCAGAAGTCCAGTTTCGTATCAGGGGCGTGACTCGCTCAACCACCAAAGCGGATTATGTTCTCGCGGCGATACCCGAGGACACCTTCCCAGAAATATCCGATTGGCTTTGTGAACAAGGAGACACCCCAATAGCGTATGACGACCTCAAATCATACCTTCTGCAGCAGTACTCGCCGTCGCCAGCCGCCCGTATAGCAAAGCTTTTTCAGCTCTCGCAACAACCGTTGGGGGACCAAAGGGCTTCGCTTGCCCTCAGGGAAATGACCAGTATCGCTCGCCTTCAACCTGCCGCAGACGGCTCTCCTCGTGAGGTGAACCTACTCCGTGCCCTTTGGATACGTCGTTTACCTGAACCTGTGCGCGCTGCCATACCCGATGTCGATAGTTTACCCATAAAGGACTTGATGACCAAAGCCGACGCCCTTATGGACAGCCACTTCAAGACCTCCATCAACGCCTCCACCCCTGACGACGAGGATGCCTATTCAACGTCAACCGAAGCTGACATGAATGCCGTAGGACATACACGCCTACCCCGTGACGCGCCGAAGCGGGGACAAAGCCGCCCACCACCCACCAATCGCTCGCGCCCCAACGAACGACTTCTACAGCCACTTACTACCTCCCATCCGCCGCAGTTTTGCTACTACCACTTCAGATTCGGGGCAACCGCGAAGAAATGTGCCAAAGATTGTCAGTGGCCAAAAAAACGTGTAAGTAGGCCATCGCTTGTGGCGGTGGCCTCCCATGTTTCTAATCTTTTCTTTTTACAGGATGCAGGAACGGGCGTGCGATTTTTGGTAGACACGGGTGCTTATCGTTCTCTTTTGCCAAGGAAACTCTTCAAGGCACAACGTAGTCTGTCTACATCTGCCGACGTCCGCTTGGTAGCTGCCAACGGATCTGCGATACCCACCAACGGTTACGAGAGCCTCACATTATCATTCGGAAACGGTAAATTCAATTGGAAGTTTCTCGTTGCTGACGTCACAATGCCAATCCTCGGTGCGGATTTCCTCTCTCATTTCCACCTTCTGGTCGATGTCGCCCACCGACGATTGGTCAACGCAGACTCGTACTTGTCGACACCTCTTCAACCCGCCCCCTCTAACCTCGCTCTCCACATCAGCGCACCCACGGATGCCTACGCCCACCTCCTCACGTCGTACCCGGAAGTTTTCCGTCCAGAACTTCGCCAAACGCCCACGGTTCCTGCCTAGCACGGTATTTATCACCATATCAAGACGACGGGACCCCCAGTCTTCGCAAAATTCAGACGTCTGGCACCGGAACGATTGGCAGCCGCCAAACAGACGTTCGCCGAAATGGAGAAAATGGGCCTTTGCCAAAAGGCCTCCAGCCCATGGTCGTCACCCTTACACATCGTTCTGAAGAAAGACGGCTCCCTACGTCCGTGCGTGGATTACAGGCGCCTGAACATGCAAACAGAACCGGATCACTACCCCCTCCCAAACATTGCCGATGTAACCTCCTACCTGCACAAAGCAAAGGTTTTCTCTACGCTCGACCTCTTGAAGGGGTATTATCAGGTGCCTATGAATCCAGAAGACATCCCCAAGACCGCCATCACCACTCCGTTTGGCACATAAACCTTCAATTACTCCTGTTTTGGCCTTCGTAATGCTGGGGCAACGTTTCAACGTCTCATGGATGGCATCTTAGGGGACCTCCCTTTCTGTGTATATTATGTGGACGACATACTTGTGTTCTCCTCCTCAAAAGAGGAACACCTCCGTCACCTGCGCATCGTGCTCGACCGCCTGCAACAAAACGGCCCTGTAGTCCGGTACGACAAGTGTACCTTCGGCGCCAACGAAGTGTCGTTCTTAGGGCACCGTATCACTCCTGAAGGAGTCCATCCCCTCCCTGAGAAGGTAGCAGCCGTTCAGAATTTCCCAACGCCCTCGACCGTCAAAACTCTGCAGGAATTCTTGGGCATGATCAACTATTATCACCGTTTTCTTCCAGCCATTGCCGCCACTCTTGCTCCCCTCTACGCCTCCCTCAAGGGCAAGCCAAAGGACCTGAAGTGGGGTCCCCTTCAAGAAGCAGCCTTCTGCAATGCAAAGAAGGCCCTATCAACTGCTGCGGCTCTCACTTTTCCTATCCCACACGCCCCTCTCCTTCTCTCCACCGATGCCAGCGACGTCGCTATTGGTGCAGTACTCGAGCAGGTGGTCAAAGGCTCGCCCCGCCCATTGGCCTTCTTCAGCAGAAAACTGTCCAAGGCAGAATCGGGTTATTCTACCTTCGATCGAGAATTGCTGGCGGTGCACTTGGCTGTCCGTCACTTTCGCCATTTCTTAGAAGGTACGCCCTTCGTCATTCGCACAGACCAAATGCCTCTGGTGCACGCCTTCACTCGACAGTCTGACGCCTGGTCTGCCCGTCAACGCCGACATCTCTCCGCCGTAGCTGAATACAACAGCACCCTCCAATACGTCCCTGGGAAAATGAATCACGTTGCCGATGCCCTGTCAAGAAACACGTTGGCTGCCGTTCAACTGGGATTGGATTACAACGCCCTGGCTGAAGCCCAACGACAGGATCCAGAGTATCAACCTTGTAGGACATCCTGCACGTCCCTCCGTTGGGAGGATTTTCCCCTCGAAAACTCCAACACCACCCTCCTCTGTGACGTCAGTACTGGTAGACCGCGACCTTGGATTCCTGCTCCCATGCGCCGACAGGTGTATGATTTCATCCACGGCCTTTCACATCCCTCGTGCCGTTCTACTGCACAGCTGCTGAAGGCAAAGTTCATTTGGCACGGCATTTCTAAGGATGCTAAGGATTGGGTCCGTGCCTGTACTTCTTGCCAAACTTCCAAAGTACATCGACACACGGATTCAGGAGTGGGCACCTTTCCTCAACCTCAGCGTCGTTTCGCACACATTCACGTCGACGTTGTAGGCCCCCTACCCACATCACAAGGACATCGTTACCTGTTTACCGTCATCGACCGCTCCACTCGTTGGCCTGAAGCCATTCCCATGGAAACTGCAACGTCCGCCTCATGTACATCTGCCTTACTCTCTGGATGGATTTCAAGATTCGGTATCCCTGAGCATATTACTTCTGACAGGGGAACCACTTTCACCTCTCAATTATGGAGGTCATTAGCGAATCTCCTGGGCATCACCCTACATCAGACAACGGCCTACAACCCCGCTGCCAATGGAATGGTCTAACGTTTTCATCGCACCCTCAAAGCAGCTTTGATGTCCCGCTGCAAGGATTGCAACTGGTTTACTCAGCTTCCCTGGGTCCTCCTTGGACTAAGGACCACTCCTAAAGACGCCCTCGACGTCTCGGCAGCCGAAATGGTGTATGGCGACCCGTTGGTCGTCCCTGCCGAGTTTTTTCCTTCTACAACCTCCTCCGACGATCTCCAGTGCATACGTCACGTCGTGGGAAAATTTACTCCGTACCGCCAGACTTACAAGCCCCCAGCGAAGCATCACATACCAACGGACTTGCACTCTGCGACGCACGTCTTCCTGCGCAACGACACCAGCAAGCCACCGTTAATGCCCCCTTACACGGGACCTTTCCTTGTGATCCGACGCAGTCCGAAAGCATTCCTCCTAAACATTCGGGGCAAAGAAGACTGGGTCTCCATTGATCGTCTAAAACCTGCTTATCTTCTGCCAGATGACCCGCCTACAGTTCGCCTCTCTAGATCAGGGCACCCTATTTAACATGTACAGTATGTCATTTTTAGGGGGGGGGGAGCCATGTACCAACCGTGTTTCACACAATTGTACATAATTCCTTTTGTATATATTATGCTTGTATCTTCGCTCCTCCCTCGCACTAAAACGAACATGACAATTCCTGTCTGGTTTTTCTTCTGTGATATTATCTGTCTTGTGAACTTGTCATGTCCTGTTGCCTTGAGGTTTTGTATATAAGGAGAGTGTTCCACAACAATATAGTTCAGTCGTTTCCAATCTGCCTTTGATTTCACAACTCCTCTCTCGGCCCGTCACAAATAAATCTCTATCTTCCTCTCCTCCTCTTCTCTCTGACTATCTCCCTCATCCACCAAGTCTCACGATCACACCATTCAGTTAACTTTCTGAGTCTTTGTCTCAAGGGAAACATGCACTCTAAAGCTGGGTTTACACTGTCGAACCCGGTTGTCGAACTTAATTGTAAAACGATTCAAAGAGGTGGAGTCAGTCACAAATGCTTAAGGTTTGTGGACAATGAAGCCCTGCCCACAAAAGTCAGACGAGAACAGACTTTCTTCAAACCGTTCGACAAACGTGTTCGACAACGAAATACACCGTTCACACATTCGAACATCACTTCAAAAACTTGCCTGTCGAACCGTCTAACTGTGAAAACCCTCCTTTACACACAATGTTCATGAGACTAGACTTTAAGAACGGGACACAATTTTCCACCTTATATATATATATAT
>NC_090749.1:65066062-65081062 GCF_036898095.1 Palaemon carinicauda
AACTTCTCGAATGTTGATTTTTTATTGCCATTGATTCCTTTTGTTATTACTATAAAAATAAGATAAAGTATGTAAAATTGTTAATTTATATGTACTGATGAGATAACTTCTGAAACCAAACCAATCACAGTTCGACAGCTCTAGACTGTCATCTTGTAGGTTGGGGATTTAGAAATAATATTGCTGGGGGTGGGGGGTGAACCTGCATATATTATGTCCGTGAAAATACTCACCTTTATAACTGCAGAAGACTGCAATGCATCTTATGGTGTCCCTCCTGTAAGGAAGGGAGAACAGAAATGAGTATTCAATTGATTATCGAACCGATAAACAATTTGTAAAATCGTCTTTTGACAAAAATAGCTTAGGACAGAAAGCTAAGAGAGATAGTGGGAGACACATACCCGTGTATCCCTTGTGAGCCAATGGTGTTACCTCCCCTCGGTATTAAGATAAGGAAATTCCTCCAACCGGGGAATTCCCTGAATAAAAAGGGGTTCGAACACCTAGGTGTAAGGAAGTGTACAATCACTGTCCCCCTCTATACTTAACGCTGTGAGGTAAGGAGGATTGATTCACAATCAGAGTATTGAAGGAGTGTCATTCTTTCGAAATAGTAGTGGTAACAGCAGAAGTTCCCATTCAAAATATGTTGATTAGAAATTAAAAGATATATGTTTATGTATCCCAACCCATATATTTCCTGTGATTCCCTTACAATATTAAATCAATGAGTTTCCTGAACAGGGAAACTGTGGGATAAGAGCTCTCCCTTTTAGGGGTTAGAGGCATCACGCCACCGGCCCTTTACGAAATTTTATATTACAGGGTAAATGGAAACTGATTTCAAATCACAATATTGATGAAATATTATTCTATCAATATAGAATTGGGTTCAGCAAATATCTGGACAGGGATACCCAAGATATATTGGAAATGACTACCAGTATAATATATACATTAGTTATCCATTTGCCGTATTTACTATACTGCTAATATACTGACTACCTGTATAGGCCTATACCGTAGTTCAGCCGGCAGAAAATAAAAGACATATACTTATGCATCCCAACCAATCTATTTACTGTAACCTCTCTTAAAATATTAAATCAGGGAGTTTCCTGATCAGGGAAACTCAGGGATAAGGGCTCTCCCCTATAGGGGTTAGAGGTGTCACATCACCAGCCCTTTACGAAATTCAATATTGCAGGGTAAATGGAAATTGATTTCGAATCAGAATATTGATGAAATATTATTCCATTAATATAGAATGGGGTTCAGCAAATATCTGGGCAGGGATACCCAAGATAAATTGGAAATAACTGCTAGTATAATATATACGTTAGTTATTCATCTGCCATATATACTGTACTGCAAATATACTGACTACCTGTATAGGCCTATACCGTAGTTCAGCTGGCAGAAAATAAAACGGATTTTGAGCGAAGCGAAAAATCTATTTTTGGGTGAGATAGCCATGACGTCCTGATGGAAGGTTCCTTCAGTAGCTTCCTAGGGTATATTTAACTACAGGGATATTCCCAGAGAATTAAACTAAAGGTTATCACAGAATTCTAACTTCTGGTGCGAGTACCCTAAAGGTTTCCCTCTAGGATATCGTATATCAACAGGGGACGCATGTATTAACACGCCACATAGCTATCTGCACCCCATATAGAGTTAACACTTCGATATGGAAAGGTGGAGAATAACTGGGGAGCCGTTCCACAGTTACACTCGTCCGTGGCTGCTTTTGGTACTCGAAACGTAAACAAACGGGCGCCATTGCTAAATGACGTCACGTCCGTCCTCATCCTGAGGCCAGTTTCTTGCTAATCTCCATGATACAGCAGGACAGGGCGGGGCCTGAAAGGCTGGACTAGAATAGACGGGAGGGTCCATCAGGACGTCATGGCTATCTCACCCAAAAATAGATTTTTCGCTTCGCTCAAAATCCGTTTTTTGGGCTCAAGCCATGACGTCCTGATGGAAGTGTACCAGAGAATTAATGTATCGTGGAAATTTTCCCCTATTTTATGCAAGTGCCAAGGGCTTCGAGTAGAGGTATGTAACATGTCCTTGCTAGAGATTCCGTGAAGAACCAGCTTCCTGCCCCCCTGGCAGAGAAGTCCTGGTGGACCATACTAATATCTCGAAGCGATCATTGAAGAGCTACTCACCCTGCGGAGAGTTCGTGCAGGACTCAGAGACAAGACATAAGGTTAATATTCGGGTAGGAATATTATCAAGCATAGGTAAGCGATTAACATTTACTACACTCCCTGGAGGAGAGATCAATCTGGTCTCGAAGGCAGGACGAAGGTAAGTATTCAGGTAGGAATATTATCACAGCATGAGTGAGTATATAATACAAGTATATCTATATTATTCTTCTCTTTCAGAAGGAAGAGATTAAATGACACTATGACAATCGTATATTTCATAATAAATAATAGGAGCGGAGAGAGATGCACATGTAATAAAATAGACATTTTATTTCATAGATTGCAGATTATTGTGATAACAATTGCAATAAAAAAATGTAAAGATTATTTACAATAATAAAAAATAATGTACATAGAAAATAAAAGACTTCAATCCTGAATCTGAAAAGAAATTTCACTTTTAGAAACACAGGTTCCAGAGGAACGTCAGTCTTTTTCAAAGAAAAACACATCATGCCCTAGAGCATGTGACACTCATGTGAAGTCTATGACATTTCACCTTGGTAAGAACAGTCTATTAGAAACACTAAGTGTCCATGAAATCACTATGTATCACAAAGGGTCAACACAGGCAACCGTAAAGTTAAAGTCCCAAGTAACTCACTGTTCTATGCAGAGTTAAACGGCAGGTTTCATAATACTACCTGCGGCTACCACGAAATGTTTAACTTCATGCACTTGCTTCGCGTAGTGCTTGAAGATAATAATAATAATAATAATAATAATAATAATAATAATAATAATAATAATAATAATAATAATAGCATTGCATTTTACTTAGTCTTTTTGTTCCTCGCATTCTTTGGTCTTTTCATTTTCCTTGTCCTTATGAAATGCCACCATCCTAGGGAATGTTGTTGTTATCCAAATAAGAAAACTGAACAGTTCCCTTCAATAGTGGCAAAAAGAACAGTATTAGTATTGTTAATGTTTATTTCTATTAACATAATGCGTGATACTATTTCCAGTAATACAGATGATATTGTGCTAATGATTAATATGCAAGTATTTAAAAAATAATTGATTATAATTTTTTTTTTTACAGTACTTTAATTTAAGCTTCTTTGTAGTATTTAAGGTTTGGCGTAAAGAAAAAATGCGTTTTTATTGCTCATTATCGAACTGACACTTTATTGAATAATAATCTCCTACTTGTATTTTTTTTTAGTAGAGATTTTACCAGAGTTTTTCTGCTATTTACAATTTTTACTTTTAATTTTATCTATTGAATATAAGCTTATTCTATTTGGCAAGCTCTATCTTTTAACGCGTTTGATATTAGAACAAAAACTTATCGTTTTGATATATCAAGATATCTATTGTGTCTACAAGCCATCGTGTCTGGTTATTCTTTTTTATGTATGTTGGGTATATCCCAATACAACTGTCTTGGTATATCCTCCAAGCATGGTAACAAAAGCTGGTAGTGGACAAGATTTTACTAAATCACTTCAGTAAGACTTCACTAATGAAAAAGTCTGCAATGATAAAATATACGTGTTTGAAGTTGTGCTTTGTGGTCAAGGCACAAACCACCCCTCGAGATAATACACTTACAGAGTTATTGTCGTTTGACTGACCTGATACTATTACACCGAATAGTTTAGCATATTCTTCACAATGTCCCTTTTTTAATATTTCTGATAACACTAAGATAACCAAAAAATCCTCTCACTTATGTTGTTAACTACTGCATAATAACTGCCAAGTGGCTACTCTCCTCTTGGTAAGGGTAGGAGAGGCTCTTAAGCTATGGTAAACAGCTCTTCTAGGAGAAGGACACTCCAAAATCGAGTCATTGTTTTCAAGTCTCAGGTAGTGCCAGAGCCTCTATACCATGCTCTGCCACACTCTTGGATTACAGTTTACTTGCTTGAGGGTACACTCAGGCACTGTATTCTATGTTATCTTATTTCTTTTCCTCATAGGGCTATTTTCCTTATTGGAGCCCTTGGTCTTATAGCATCCTGCTTTTCCAACTAAGGTTGTAGCTTCTCTAGTTATAATAATGATAATAATTTCTATTTAACTCTGTTTTATGTTTTTTGACTCATTATCATATCCTGATTTTTCGTATCATCAAAGACTGAAGGGAATCATTGTTATTTTGTTATAAATATCATTCATTAAACCTCTTCTCAAAATTATGAAACTGAATGTTTTTTATATTTTATTAACACAATGTAAGATATCATTATCATTATTATCTCTCTCTCTCTCTCTCTCTCTCTCTCTCTCTCTCTCTCTCTCTCTCTGTTCCCCCTTCAATTAAAATCATTCTTTTCTCGGAGTTCTTCTTTTGCAATTGTTACGAATTCTACACAGTGTATATATATATATATATATATAAACAAATATTTATATATATATATATATATATAATATATATATATATATAGATATAGATAGATATATATATATATATATATATATATATATATATATATATATATATATAGATATATATATATATATATATATATATATATATATATATATATATATATATATATATATATATATATATATATATATATATTTATCAAAAGGTCTCGTTTTGCCTTTGATCTCTCTCTCTCTCTCTCTCTCTCTCTCTCTCTCTCTCTCTCTTTCCTCCTATAATTCATTTCATTTACGTATCTCACAATTCCTCTCGCGCAACTATTACGAATTTCCTACTGTTAAAATTCTTAGTTTTCTGTCAAGACATTCTCTCTCTCTCTCTCTCTCTCTCTCTCTCTCTCTCTCTCTCTCTCTCTCTCTCTCTCTCTCTCTGTCCAATGAAAGGAGGAAGGAAACAGAAGTCACAGCACTCAATTTGATTTAAAAAAATCTCTCTCCCCACATGTTTCAAGTCAGGGCGCGTAGATGCGAGAGAGAGAGAGAGAGAGAGAGAGAGAGAGAGAGAGAGAGAGAGAGAGAGAGAGAGAAAGAGCCTAGGTTGTGTCTTCAATACAAGACGAAGAAGAGGAAGAACACAAGAGGAAGATAGGGAGAAGGAAGGAAGCAAGGAAGAGTCTTAATGTAGAGAAGGAAGATTTTAGATAGAAGACTGTGAGAAATGTCTTTTTGGTTCTGTCTTAATCATATATCTTCTTGCGGAAGTAAGACGCTTTTTTGTTGGAATTTTATTTATTTGAACGTGCTCTTGTTATACAGTTGAACGTAGCCAAAGGGGACTCTTCTATATAGCCCTGGTGGTATTTCTTTTTTTCTTATTCACGTTATCAGAATATCAATGTTTTTCAGTTTATTCTATTCGAGTTTCAATCTAGATTTTGTGTAGTGTTTTTCTTATTCTTGCAGAATTTTGTATATATATATATATATATATATATATATATATATATATATATATATATATATATATTATATATATATATCCATATATATATATATATATATATATATATATATATATTTATATAAATTTATTATTCACTTCTGAGTGGGATCGCTTAACTTGGTGAAAAGGTTTGTGTATTGCAATTATAGACATAGTTTTACTAGTGAAGACCGCCCCATACTAGATTGGTTTGCTCTAAGCAATCAGAAGAAAATATCCCACCATCCCTGCGTGGTGATGAAAACTGGCCAAATTCCAGACACGAATAAGAACATGTCTGAGGCCTTTGTCCTGCAGTGGACTAGAAAAGGCTGTAATTGTTGTTGCTGTTTGTGTGTATGTAAACACTTACATACATGTATGTATGCAATCCGTGCTGCACTAAGGTTGCGTGAATAGACTTCCTGTTTCCTGGAAAACTATTGTGGCAGCTGTTTACGAAAGCTTTGAGTTGAATATCTTTGCCTAATGAACTGTTAGAATCCTATTAATTCACTAGTAAGAAAATTTGTCTGAAACAAAGAAAATTAGATTTTTTTCGTAAAGAAATATTTTAATAACAAGGACTTGTTTTTACTAAAGAAAAATTCAGAAAATTATTTAATTAATATCGTGAACATATGTTATGCCGACAGGTGTAAAACTACATTAGTAAATAAATATATTTATTATTTTCCTCTGACTAACTTCAACTTGGCAACTAATCCGTCTCATTGCCATATACCTCAAGGCTTTTTAATTAAAGGGGAAAGCTAAATATAGACTATGTAAACTTTAAGTTGTGTTTGAGGTAGTGTACTGATGATGAAATAGTAATAGCGAATTATATATAAGGAAAGGTTTGAAATTTAAAATTGTAAGTTAATTCGGTTTAGCGAGTCATTAACCTAGAGAGAGTAGTAACCATACTACTTGCTGATAAAGTTGTATGGCATTGCTTTTCAGAATTATTATTATTGTTATTATTATTAACAAAGTTACAACCCTAGTTAGATAAACAGGATGCTATAAGCGTAATGGCTCTAACAGGGAAAATAGGCTAGTGAGGAAAGGAAATAAAGATATAGATAAACTACATAACAAGCAATGGACAATTAATATAAAATATTTTAAGATCAGTAATGTTAGATGTTTAAACTAGATGTATCATTCATATATATATATATATATATATATATATATATATATATATATATATATATATATATATATATATATATATATATATATATATATATATATATATATAAGTAAATAAATAAACTTTGCCCTTAAAATTTCGAATTATGCACCAATCCAGCCAATCAACTATAGACGCGAATTTTCTCCCTCTCGTTTAATATCCCAATTCCTCCCTTGAGCTAATGAGTCATTGTAATAAGTTTCTGATTGCATCGATTAAACTATCACCTTATTTAATCCTTCTCATCTATTGGGAAGTCAATTAGCTCACTTCATGGTGCAATTTGATAGAAAGGCTCTCTCTCTCTCTCTCTCTCTCTCTCTCTCTCTCTCTCTCTCTCTCTCTCTCTCTCTCTCTCTCTCACTCAATATGACCACCATTTCCATGTGAATTGAATGTAAACAATAAATCGAATACCTAATTTTGCAGAGAGAGAGAGAGAGAGAGAGAGAGAGAGAGAGAGAGAGAGAGAGAGAGAGAGAGAGAGAGAGAAATCAAATTAATGAGAGATGTATGAAAGTGAGAGATTGGATAATTAACCCAATTGGTCCGGTGTGTGTGATTGAGGCATTCGATGTCATACTAATGACACATTTGTGTTTTTGTTTAAGACTCGGTAAATGAAGTAGCCATTGAATGTGACTATTTGCGTTGTTTTGTTCATTCCAGGAATAACTCTTTGCTATTCTTTGTATTAAGCTCACACACATACACAAACACTTGCCTGGGGTCTGGCTATTTCATCACCATGAAGTAGTGATGGTGGGAGACTTTAATATGATCGGTCACAGGAAACACTAGTAGTATGGGTATCCTGGGCTTGTACAGTTCTGCTGATCGTGGCGATACACAAACTATTTCACCACGTTAAGGAATCGCCACCCAGAATTATATATATATATATATATATATATATATATATATATATATATATATATATATATATATATATATATATATATATGTATGTATGTATGTATTTATGCCAACTTCATTCTGTCTCCTGGTAAATGTGACTGTGTAAGCCTAATCAAAATACTTTCCACCTGTATTTTCAAAATTACTTAACTACCTTAGGCACGGCTCCTCCCTGGTGGAAGAAACGAAATTAAAGGTGAAAAAAGCGACTTATAATGAAAAGGGAAAAATTAAACTCTGTTGAGTTTACAAGTGTCACTGGGTGTAATAACATTAGTTGGGCGTTTTTTCCGTTCATATTTTCAGTGTCTGTTTAGTTTTAAAGTTGGCGTCTTTTTTTGTAATTTGTTTAAAATTTTGTCTCTCTCTCTCTCTCTCTCTCTCTCTCTCTCTCTCTCTCTCTCTCTCTCTCTCTCTCTCTCTCTCCAAGTGTTTCTGTATGCCGGTTAGTGGGTGCACTTGTGTGGCCCGATAAATAAGCTGATTTAACGCGGATAACAAAAGGCTATTGAGTGCAATATAGCTACAGGTTTTCGTGAATAGTCGGTGAATAGTTTTAGGTCAGAAAAGTGGGATAAAACGTCGGCATAGGATAGTTATCATGTGAATCATAAAAAATCTAATCAAGATGGTGCTCTATAACATATGTAAAGCTTGGAGGGACATTGCTGCAATCAGCAAAAGTAAATTCATGAGTTGGCGAAACAAGAACTCGACCATTTAGTAACAGAGATCGCTAGTAACTCCAACCAGTGTGAGGGAAAAATATTCGCAGGCATATTGAAACAATATTGTCCAACAAACTGGAGCAAGTTTGCGTAAAACATCAGCAAAATAATAGAAGAAATTCCAAAGAAGATCCAGGTGATAAAGAGACTTATAAAGAAAGTTTACATCAATCAACACATTCCATCAAAGAACATTAAGAAGTCCAATATGGTGAATATGCTTATTGATGCAATGGGAAAAATAATGCCAAAATGGTGCAATACAGCTTATCAGGAAATGCGATGCATGTTATGTACCAACACATCCTACAAGCGCCGAAGTGCAACATAAAATAAAAAATAAAGACACAAAGGTATTCTGCTCAACATTCATAGTCTGGATAAAAAAAATATAATTAAGTCGAGACTGAATTTGCAAATAGTTGAAGAAGAAGAAGAAGAAGAAGAAGAAGAAGAAGAAGAAGAAGAAGAAGAAGAAGAAGAAGAAGAAGAAGAAGAAGAAGAAGAGAAAAATTAACAGGATATGTGAAAGGATGCAGAGGAAATCATTGATACAACATATGATACCATCCAACAACATACGAAGAAATGAATTATCAGATGGAAATAAATAATAGACCCAAGAGAGACTACCCGGACCTTTTACTTATAGGGAAGAGCAAGAACAAGAAAAAAAAAGAAAAGAAAGATAGTCTGCAATTCACTGAAAAGAGGAAATTTCAGATTTGGTGAAAGATGCTGCTACAAGCATTCAAAGATATGCCTTAATTATGAAATTTATGGTAAATGCGCGTATTTAGACGGATATGGAGACGAATGCAGAGATCTCCATCCAAAAATATACAAAAACCTGAAAGAAGGAAAAGGATGCAATTTTAACAAAAATTGTCGATATATGCATCCTGCAACCATGAATGAAAGTCCGAAAACTCAGCAAACAGAAAAGAAAAATGAAAGCAAAATTAAACAAAAAAAAAGAAACAAATAAACTAGCCGAGTATATACCGCGCTATGCACAAAAGGCCCCAAGATATGATGCCTTTCAACCCAAATATGCACATTTAGAGCCCAACTACAAAGAATGCATCTATAATGCCAGGGGTTGGTGCAGATATGGGGATAATTGCAGGTATACACACAAAAATAAATATGAAAGCGAAAGAGCAAATACAATAGAAAATTTGGATTTTTTAATGGCAGAATTACTGAAAATGAAGAAAAGAACATCATATCAGAACAGGAGGGAAGCATTGGAGAATCCATATTATTACCTATATTAAATAATGGGGATAAAACACAAACCATAATAGTGATTAATGCACAGGGTTTAGTCACAAGTTACTCTAAAAGGAAAATAGAGTTCTTAGAAGAACTAACCCAAATTGAAAAAATAGATATATTGAATATAAGTGAAACATGGTATTCCCAAGAGTCTGGCAGTGATGACCAGATAAAGGGTTTCCAAACATATAGATCAGACAGAACAAATAGGAATCAAGGGAGAACTGCAATATATGGAAGAGACATAAATCAAGGAAAAGTCTGAAAAATACAGCAACACAGAATGTGAATTGTTTGCGGTAGAATTTGAATATGAAAAATTAGTGAATATTGAGTTTACAGACCCCCAAATACTAAGAAGTTTGACATAATAATAGAAAAAATAGATGATATATGTAGAAACCATAAAGACTGGAATGTACTCCTATCCGGAGATTTTAACTTTCCTTTCGTGGATTGGAAAGACCGGATAGGAGAAAGTGGTTGTATATATACATATAAAAAAGAGAGTAATAGCAGTGCAGAAGTTAAGAGGCAATTTCAAGAGCTTCAGGATATGTTATTAAAACATAATATGCAACAAATAAACCACTTTCCAACAAGAAAGGAAAATGTCCTAGATTTAGTATTTGTGAATGAGGTGAATTATGTTAAAGAAATAATAGTGTATAACATGAAATATCAGACCACTTAGTCATAGAATTAATAATCCATTCCAAAGCAAGTGATCGCAGAGATAATCAAAGCACAAAACGATGGGAAGGATATGGAAAATATAATTTTTATAGTAAGAATATAAAATTGTCAGAAGTAAATGAAGAATTGAACAAGGAATGGAAAAATGTATTCGTAAGTGATGATATACAGGTAAATACGGATATACTGTACAAAATACTGGAGAAAATTGTTGAAAAATATGTGCCGAAAAAAACAATAAACATCAGACATGCATACCAAGAGACAGAAGGATCTTATTTCAGAAAATTAGAAAGTGGAAGAAAAATCTTGCAAAAGAAAAAAAAAACGTATGGAAAATGATGGAAATGAAAATTAAGATGGAAAATTCATAACAAAAGATTAAACAGTCGAAAGATAATTAAAAAAAGGGTCTTAGAAGAAAGGACACTTCAAAATATATATATATATATATATATATATATATATATATATATATATATATATATATATATATATATATATATACATATATATATATATATATATATATATATATATATATATATATATATATATATATATATATATATATATATAAACCCAAAGTACTTTACTCCAATGCAAAAAAGATGAATAAAGGGAGATTAGAAATAGGCCCTCTAAGAATTGAAGGACAGTTAACGAATAAAAATAAGGAAATATGCAACATATTAGCAGAAAAACATAAGAGTGAGTTCACGCCAAGAATTGCGAATGAGAATAATGAAACAGAAATGAGAGAAGAAAATGTTGAATATCTAACGGCTATAGATATTAATGAAGCAGATATTGTGCAGGCTATAAGCGAAATTAAAAATGGATCGGCTGCCGGACCAGATGGACTTCCAGTGATTTTAACAGAAAAAAACTACTCACACTATCGCGAAGCTGCTTGCAATACTGGTAAAATAAAGTGTAGATATGAGCGAGATATATGTTAAACATAAATTAGCTTATATAATCCCTATTTTCAAAAATGGATCAAGACTAGAGGCAAGCAATTATAGACCTGTAAGTCTAACATCGCATATTATGAAAGTGTATGAGAGGGTAATAAAAAAGAAAATAATGAATCATTTGGTTAAAAATAATTTGTTTAATATAAGTCAACACTGTTTTGTGCCCGGAAAAAGTACACAAACCCAACTGATAGCACACTATGAAAACATATTACACTATGATAAATGAAAAAGACACAGATGTGGTATATCTATATTTTGCAAAAGCCTTTGACAAGGTAGACCATAATATATCAGAGAAAAAAATGAGAAACCATAATATTAAGGGAAAGATAGGAAACTGGATAAAAGAATTTTTACAAAATAGAAAACAGATATTGGTTGCAAATGACGAGAAATCAGATGAAGCTCAGGTAATATCTGACATGCCACAGTGTACGGTATTAGCTGCACTGCTTTTTGTGATCTCAGACATAGACTGTAATGTTAAAAACTCTGTAGTGAGAAGTTTCGCCGATGGCACAAGAATAAGTAGAAAAAATAACTAATGATGAAGATAGGAACTCACTACAAAGAGATCTAAACAAAATGTATGAATTGGCGGAGATAAATAGGATGGTATTTAACTCCGATAAATTCGAATCGATAAACTATGGAAACAGAGGTGGAATGGTATGTGCATACAGGGGATCCAATAAGGAGACAATCACAAACAAGGAAGCAATTGATGACCTTGGTGTAATGTTAAACAGGAATATGTTATGCAACGACCAAATAGCAACACTGTTGGCTAAATGTAAAGCAAAAATGGGAATGATTTTCAGACACTTTAAAACAAGAAAAGCTGAACACATGATTATGCTTTACAAAACTTATGTACGTAGTACACTCGAGTACTGCAATGTGATATGGTACCCACACTACCAAAAGGATATTGTGCAAATAGAGAGTGTACAAAGGTCCTATACTGCTAGAATAGAAGAAGTGAAGGACCTTGACTACTGGGAAAGACTGCAATTTTTAAAACTATACAGTCTAGAAAGGAGAAGAAAACGCTACATGATAATACAAGAATGGAAGCACATCGAAGGAATTACTGAAAACATCATGGAGCTAGAAATATCAGAAAGAGCAAGCCGAGGTAGATTAATAGTTCCCAAAACTATACCAAGAAAACTGAGGAAGGCGCACAGGACATTAATACATTACGCACCAGCATCGATAATGCAGCTACTATTTAATGCGCTGCCAGCTCATCTAAGAAACATATCAGGAGTGAGCGTAGATGTGTTTAAGAATAAGCTCGATAAATACCAAAGATGCATCCCAGACCATCCAAGACTGGAAGATGCAAAATACACCGGAAGATGCATTAGCAACTCTCTGGTGGATATACGAGGTGGCTCACACTGAGAGACCTGGGGGAAACCAAACATAGAATAAGGCAATAAGGTAAGACAATAAGTTAAGTCTCTCTCTCTCTCTCTCTCTCTCTCTCTCTCTCTCTCTCTCTCTCTCTCTCTCATTGTAACATTTAAAATAATAATTAAAATGATTCCAGATGGAGCCAACCTTTTCTCTTTCTTTTTCTCTAAGCAGAATCATTGAATGGTCTATCGACTCGAAAGGGCTTTGGTGGGGGGGGGGGTGAGAGCTAAATAGCCCAGTATCAAGGGAGACAAAAGCGCCTTAAAATGGAAATAAATTCCTTCAGTTCTTTACAATTTTCTCAATACCTGCAGCTTTCAACTGGATTATATATATATATATATATATATATATATATATATATATATATATATATATATATATATATATATATATATATATATATATATATATATATATATATATATATATATATATGTGTGTGTGTGTGTGTGTGTGTGTGTGTGTGTCACATTTTACTAACATAGTTTACTCTTTCTTTGTTTAACAGAGTAGAGACATCGCTATGATCTAACTATTGTTCAGTAAAGCTTATTGAGACCCAAAAAAGTTGAATAAACAATGAATTAAGAGTTTTCCCTGGGAAACCCAAGATAATAAAACTTTCTACTAATTGAAAAAAAAATTGTGTTCATCCTCCGTTTTCTTACTGCTAAGGAGGGTGGATATGGCCCTTCTCCTACTGCTAAGGTGTAAATGTCCCTTCTCTGACCGCTTAGTAGTGTGAAAATTTCCTTTCTCTTACTGCTTAGTAGGGTGAAAATATCCTTTCTTTTACTGCTAAGTAGGGTGAAAATCTCCCTTTTTCTGCTAAGTAGGGTGAGATTGTCCCCTCTCTTACTGTTAAGTAGGGTGAAATTGTCCATTTTCTTACTGCTAAGTAGGGTGAATATGTCCCTTCTTTTTCCCCTAAGTAGCGTGAAAATGGCCCTTTTCTTACTGCTAAGTAGGATGAAAATGTCCCTTTTCTTACTGCTTAGAAGGGGGCAAAATGTCCCTTCTCTTACTGCTTAGAAGGGGGCAAAATGTCCCTTCTCTTACTGCTAAGAAGGGTGAAAATGTCCCTTCTCTTACTTCTAATCGGGGTGAAAATGTCCCTTCTCTAACTGCTAAGTAGGGTGAAATTATCCCTTCTCTTATTCCTAAGAAGGGTGAAGATGTTCCTTCTCTTACTGCTAAGTAGGGTGAAAATGCGCCTTCTCTTACTGCTAAGTAGGGTGATAATGTCCCTTCTCTAACTGCTAAGTAGAGTGAAATTATCGCTTCTCTTACTGCTAAAAATGTTAAAAATGTTCCTTCTCTTACTGCTAAGTAGGGTGAAAATGTCCCCTCTCTTACTGCTAAGTAGGGTGAAAATGTCCCTTCTCTCACTGCTAAGTAGCTTGAAAATGTCCCTTCTCTTACAGCTAAGTAAGGGGAATATGTCCCCTCTTTTGAAGCTAACTAGGGTAAAAATATTCCTTCTCTCACTACTAAGTAGTATGAAAAATTTCCTTCCTCTACTGTTAAGTAGGGTGAAAATTTCCCTTCTCTTAATGCTAAGTAGGGTGAAATTATCCCTTCTCTTACTGCTGAGTAGGACAAAATTGTCCCTTCTCTTACTGCTGCATAGGGTGAAAATGTCCCTTCTCTTACTCCTAGGTAGGTTGAAAATGTCCCTTCTCTTACTGCTAAGTAAGGTGGATATGGCCCTTCTCTAACTGCTAAGTAGGGTGTTGATGTTACTCCTCTTACTGCTAAGTGAGGTGAAAATTTTCCTTCTCCTAAAGATGAGTAGGGCTGAAAGTAAGAATTAAATCCAGCATAGAAGCATGAAATTCATACGATTATTTTCCATTACTTTAATCTTCCAGAGCTTTTATCCCCCGGCAGCCATGTCTCATTAGGAAGGATTAATCCCAGGTAAAAGCAGATGCAAGGTACAACTCAGAAAGAGAGAGAATACTTAAGGTCTTTTGTAGATATTGAATTTACAGAGAATTTTGGGCTAAAGAACAATTTTCCTCTATTGCGGTGCCGTTTCTAATCCATGTCTGTGAATTTACCTAGCTTTGGAATCGGTAATTTTCTATTTTCATGAGTTTGTCAAGTTTAGCTTTTTTTCTGTGTACCTATTTTATTCATGTTTCCTTTTATTTATTGACTTATTTATAAAGAACACGTTGACATAAATCCATATAGTTTTAGGTTTGAA
>NC_090749.1:65093562-65096062 GCF_036898095.1 Palaemon carinicauda
CCTATTTTCTGCAAAGTTATTTGTTGGAGTTGTTCACAGACTTGGCATTTTGGGGCTGACCAATATACGCTCAGTAACAGCTCCCTTTCCGACTGATTACATCACCCAAAGGAGGAAGGAAGGAAGAGAGGAAGGTGGTTTGATTGAGGGGTTATGGAACCTCATAGGCACTTGAGATTTGTGTGTATATATATATATATATATATATATATATATATATATATATATATATATATGTAATAGTTAAAATAGTTAATATTACATGTTTAAAACACATGACGTAATATGTCATTTTGGATGAAGGTGCTAGCCGTGGGACTTGCTGTAGTCATTCAAATCATAAACAGGACGTACAATGCAGCCTCGACAATGTGACATTTTTCTTAACTGTCAACACCATGCATCAGCGTGTGAAAGTTTGTGACGTCACCGGATGCAGGTGTCTTCCGAGATTGTGACGAAACTTACATAAATTAAGCATACGATATCTGTGATATCGATAAGTTAGTCAATTCATATCTATACTTCACCAGAATTGGTCATCTGACCAACCCAGCTCCCTCCAGTGATGGAGATGTTTAACTCTGTTGTTTTTAGAGAATAAATACTTTTAAAGGTAATAAGATGTATTCTGTTATCCAGTTATACACATCTGAAACAACACATACTCAATGTGTGCTTATAAAAGTAGCACACCAATATATATATATATATATATATATATATATATATATATATATATATATATATATATTGGGGGGTCTTGAGCTATATCATCCTGATGAAAGTTCCTTAAAGGGAGCTTTCTACTCGGGATATTTCTACATGTGATATACCAGAGAATTTTACCTTCAGCGGTATCACGGGGTACTACCCCCGGAGCAAATATCCTGAAAGATATCGTGTATGTAACAGTACGCTGTTTTAATACAACCTCTGCTAACCTTCTCCAAATAGAGTTAACCTTATCTAGAAGGATATGGGATAAGATTGATAACATGGAAGAGCCGTTACAACTCCGGTACCAGTGTGTTAATAAAAACACCTACGCTGGTCTCCATTTCCTTTAGCAGCGCCATTTTGATTAAATGTTTGGGGAGTTCAGCTTTGTTGGAAGAAGTGTGAGGTGTATCTACCCATGCCTTATCTTTCGGAGTCATCCTAATGACAGAGTTTCCCTTTTGATCGGAGTTACACATCTAAATGCTGATTAACCCTTTGCTAATCGAACTATGCATTGTGCATATATATTTTATTAAAGGGCAGATGCATACAGGTATAGGCTATTCTACTCGTGAATTTCATATAGATTCTGAATTTAAAATGGAAATATGTTGATAATTGGTAATACACATATACGAATATATATATATATATATATATATATATATATATATATATATATATATATATATATATATATATATATATATGTACATATATATATATATATATATATATATATATATATATATATATATATATATATATATATATATATATATCATTTTTGAGTCGGGATACCTTAACATGGTAAATATGTTTGCACATTGCCTTGATCAGCATAGCCACCTAACCTAGGTTGGTTTGCGGTGAGCAATCAAACTACAGTATCCCACTACCACCAATCTTCTGTGGCCAGCGTAGAGATTAAAAATGGCCAAACCCCAGACACGAATAAGTACATGTGTGAGGCCTTTGTCCTACAGTGGACTAGAATTGTTTGTATCTGTTATTGCCGTGTGTTTGTGTGTATATATATATATATATATATATATATATATATATATATATATATATATATATATATATATATATATATATATATATATATATATATATATATATATACATAATAAAAATCTGTATATATTTCCTATTATTTTATTTGTATATATGTTTCTATATGCAGTGATTAATTCGATATCGCTGCCAGCGCTCGGGAACTAATCCAACACTAACCAAATTCCCAGTCTTTATTGACAATCTGATAATCATATTCATACTGACATTCATTCTTAAGTTTAGGTTTTGCAATGAAATACCCGGAAATCTCATTATTATCCGGAAAAATTTAATTAAAAAACGATGAAAAGAATTTCCTTAAATTCTGGAATTAGGAATAAAGGTTGAAATCATCCGTTGCATGCAATGTGCTAGTGGGGGGGGATATATAACAGTAAATGCCATGTGCAATGAAGTGTGAAATGTCGAAATGTTCTGGGGGAAATACAGTTGTCAGGAAGGGTGTCGGGATGGGAGGCGACGCGAGATACAAGTTCAAAACAAGTACAATATGCGAAGAGACATTTCCCTGTCGAAGAAACAGAACGGGGCTAGTACAGGAACGATATTTGTCTTATTCGGGGTTATGTTCGATATACACTTTGGAAAAAAATTGTATTTCAATACAGTTTTTCTTAGAGGATAAATACACTTCTAAAGAACTGTTCTGAGAAGAGATAAGATGAATAGTTATGTAAAAAGGGTTTTTTAAAAA
>NC_090749.1:65143528-65151028 GCF_036898095.1 Palaemon carinicauda
ACATCCCTTGGTAATGTCAGGAGAATTCTTTATTAAGGCTGTTTTTATTGTATTTTTACTCTTAAATGCTACATTTACATTGAAGTTTTTAACAGTTGGGGAATTTCTTTAAATGAATCACAATAAGTTAGTACAAGTAAATTTTGTGTGTTATAGTTTTTTCTGTTATCATTACCGAAAAAAGTCTTTTTTGCTGTTCTTAGGGCATCATCTAACACAATTTCAGGATACTTTAGTTTTTTACCTATTGCTCTAATACCATTTATTTTGTCATCAATATATTCAGGGCTGCAGACTCGGAATGCTCTTAAAAACATAGAAGTAAATACAGATTTCTTAACTTTGTTGCCTTGGTTTGAGTAATAATGGACATATGCCGAGATATTCGTTGGCTTTCTGTATACACTGAACTTGAGACTATTAGCCTATTACATCTATGTATGCAACAGTCCAAAAAAGGTAGGGTACAATTATTCTCCAGCTCCATAGTGAAATTTATTGATGGTACCAAACTATTCAATCTAAGAAAAAAGTTATCTAAATTTTAATTTCCTGGCCACACACATATTATGTCGTCAATATATCGAAACCATTTTACATTATTAGGTATGATGTTATTTACGATTCTGCTTTCAAAAAATTCCATGTATAGATTGCTCAATACTGGGGATAAAGGGTTTCCCATAGCCATACCAAAAGTTTGTGCATAAAATCTCCCATTGAATTCAAATTTACAATCTTTTATACATAATTTAATTAATTCTATTAAAGAGTGTTTGGAGAATGGTAGATTCAATTGTCTATTATCTAATGTTTCAGATAAAAATTCCAACATGTCATCAATAGGTACTTTTGTGAATAGTGAGACTACATCAAAACTGACAAGCCTACAGGTACTGTTGATCTGTACTTCATTCAGTTTGTTAATCAAGTCTACATTATTTTCTATATTTGAATATGAGATGGTGCCAACTAAAGGATTGAGGATATTCACAAGGTACTTAGAAACTAGTCAGGACTTAAGTGTATATTCCGTATTTTCATTTTCCCTGTGGTTCTTCTGCATCTGAGCATCATGTTTTCCTGTGATTTTTACGCATATATATATATATATATATATATATATATATATATATATATATATATATATATATATATATATATATATATATATATACTGTATATATACATATATATATATATATATATATATATATATATATATATATATATATATATATATATATATATATATATATATACATGCATACTTCCATACATACATATATACATACACAACAAAAACAACAACGACAACAAATCCATATGTGCCCAGACATTTCATTATTTATTTCTGTATTTTGATTAATTCTCATCCCAACTTGGTATTAGTGATGGTCGGCGATTTTAGTCTGATCTCTCACAGCAAACCAACCCAGTTTTGATCGTCCTGAATAGTACAGAGCTATAGACAATCTCTTTCAAGGCGTTAAGGTATTCACACTTAAAAAGGAATATGTGTGTGTATATATATATATATATATATATATATATATATATATATATATATATATATATATATATATATATATATATATATATATATATATATACATGTATACACACACACATGCACACACACACACATAGATATATATATATATATATATATATATATATATATATATATATATATATATATATATATATATATATATATATATATATATATATATATATATAAAATAACGAGAAAAGCTTCTTGAAGCTGTTTTATGTATGACTTGATGGGAACCGAGAAAGTGTGAAATTGTGGAGATCTGACGAAATGGTAAAAAAGTTTAAAGAATGTGAAAGGTTTGATCAGACTTCATTGAGATGGTTCTGTATTGTGGAAGTAATAGAGGACGGACTGTACCTCTGGAAAAGGATTCAGAAGTCTTGGGGAGGAAGAGAGTGAGAAAGTTCTAGAAGCCGCTAGGCGTATGATCAAACTCAGCATATCTAGAACCAAAAAGGTTTGATCCCGCGGGAAATTTTAAAGTTGACTAAACGTATTTGTTGTTGTTGTGGTTGGGTCATCTATTAATATATTACAAATATAATCCTATATTTCTAGTGGAGTATGGTTTTCTAAACCTCTATTCACACAGATGTTGATGTTTTTTACAGATTTACTACAAATATAAAAATTCAAATATCAGGTACAAATTCGTGTTGATTTTGTAGAATTCTGGTCTTTGACATTTTCCTTCACGTGAAAGTACTTTCAAAATACTATCATTACTCTTTATACCCAAACTAATGATCCCCTTAACACACAACTAACATTAAAAGCTTTTAACATAAAACTACCATCAAAGGATGCAGACCTTGATATAATTGAAGCGAATATGAAGATGGTTGTTGTAGTACTAGTTCTGAATAGTCCGGCATACTGATGGAAGCAACAAAACTGTTTGACAGTGTTGTATCAGGAGCTGCAATGGAGTTTGAAGAGTCCTAATGTGTGAAAAGAATAGCTTAGTGCATTGAAAAGAAGTAGAAATTGCAACTGAAGAGTGACAGAACTGCACACTTGTGGATTCAATATGTGGAGATGATCAACCTTGTCTGGAATCTATTACGATATAAACTACAAGGGCAGTAATGAACAATTAATGCAATACATTTTAGGAACCGTAACACTGAAGTAGTTCTTTCATATATAAACTACAAACAGAGACTTATGTCAGCCTTTTCAATATAAAAATATTTACTGCAATTGTGATTATTTAGAAGTAAATATATAGAAAATATAGGTTATTAGTGAAGAAATAACAAAATGCGATTTCATCTTATTTGAAATGAATAACATACCAATATTCCTGTATCTTAAAGCAGAAATTATTTTTGTTTGTTCGTCTATAAACGCATTATATAAACTAAGCGGCAATAATGCTAGAAATTCTGAGGTGAACTCCTAATGAATACCACCACTACAATAACAAATGCAGCCTTTTTTAGTCCACTGCAGGACAAAGGCACCAGACATATCTTTATTCATGTCTGGGGTTAGGCCACTTTTCATCACCACGCTGGCTACTGCAGATTGGTGATGGTAGGGGACTTTTCTCTGCTGGCCCACAGCAAACCAACATAGTATGTGTGTCCCTGACTAGTCTAGCTATGCTGAATATGACGATAAATAAACCCTTTCACCACATTGACGTATCCATTCATCAACCCTTAAATCATGTTGAACCAATTCTACTTGGTTTAAAGAGAGTTGGCTTCGATTTGTATAAGCTCACTTTATTTAAATTCTCTTATTATTATTATTATTATTATTATTATTATTATTATTATTATTATTATTATTATTATTATTATTATTGTTGTTGTTGTTGTTGTTGTTATTAATTTTATTATTATTGTTATTATTATAAATAATTTTAATATTTATTATCTATTATTATTATTAGCTAAGCTAAGGAAATAAGGAAAAAAATAAACTATATATAAGAAGTAATAGCCAAAACGAAGGTGAGATTCAGCAGTTGAAGACCAGACAGGAGAACAAAAGTCGATGCAAGATAAAATGACAGAATTCAAACATTTCCTCAGAATAGATTGATCGCCGAAAATCTGAAAAGTCTTCCTCAATGAGGCAATTTTTAGCAGTTGAAGAAGAAATAGACGGAATGTGTTTCTCGAAAGTGAAGTTGCAATCAAGGGTCATACTTGAAATTTTAAAGGATCATATAGAGTTGAAGAAAGTTTATCAATGCAGAGATCTTAATGTTTTCCTAACAATCGTTTTCCCGTCTTTATTAAATATCCTTCAGTTTTGTAATTTATTCGGTTATTATTATTATTATTATTATTATTATTATTATTATTATTATTATTATTATTATTATTATTATTATTATTACTTCCTAAACTACAACCCTAGTTGGAAAAGCAGGATGCTATAAACCCAGGGGCTCCAATAAGGAAAATAGCCTAGTGAGGAAAGAAAACAAGGACTAGTGAAATATTTTAATATTAAAATGAATATTTCTTATATAAACTATAAAAAACTTTAACAAAATAAGAGGGGGAGAAATAGGATAGAATATCGTGCCCGAGTGTACCCTCAAGCAAGAGAACTTCCCAAGACAGTAGAAGACTATGGTACAGAGGCTATGCCACTACCCATACTAGAGAACAATGGTTTGATTTTGGAATGTCCTTCTCCTAGAGGAGCTTCTGGCCATAGCTAAAGAGTCTCTTCTATCCCTACCATGAGGAAAGTGTCCACTGAACGGTTACATTGCAGTAGTTAATCCCTTGAGAGAAGAAATTTTGGTAATCTCAAGTATTGTCATTGTGTATGAGGACAGAGGGGAATGCGTTAAGAATAGGCCAGACTATTTGATATATGTGTAGGTAAAGGGAAAATGAACCGTAACCAGAGAGAAGAGTCCAATGTAGTACCGTTATTTCCAAGAACTGAATCGTCCTCATTTTTTATTAGTAATGACTTTTTCATTTGAATTTACATTATTTATCCTGTTTATTTTTGACCACCATTTGTTATTTAATCATTTTATATCATATAACAAGTATATGCAACCCGTCGAAAAATGCTGGCTAAATATTTTATCATGTTAGCACACACCCGTGCTCATAGACACAGATTCAACCAGATTTTTTTTTACATAATGTAGTTTCCGAGTGTACCACTCTGGGTACCCCCTCTCACCAGTGTATGACTAATTCCTTTTTCCCCTTACCCTGTAGACGGGGAGAGACAGAGTAGTCATATGTTTTGCAATGCCACTCGGTGTGACGTGAAATATATATATATATATATATATATATATATATATATATATATATATATATATATATATATATATATATATATTATATATAATATATATATATATATACATAAAATATATATATAAAACCAGACACTTGCTCTTTTATTACATAGAGGAGATGTTTATAATTGTGTATGAACCATTTCTTTTTAGTGGTTATTTACAATGATATTTAAACTCTGTTATTTGTTGCATTTTCATTTATCATCATTTATGTTACTCTCCCAATTCTAACTTATTTTATCTAATTTTTGAGTTTTTCGTTTGATTATATGTTTCAAATACGCTTCAGTCTTAGCTATTCTTCTTTCAGTTCTTCACTTAGTTTAAAGGTCTCTTATGAATGGCAGAGGCAAGGGGCTGTGACAATGCCCTAGAGACTGTCCATATACCGGGGAGCGCTAGGCAATGGGTGCTGATGACTCAGCAGGTAGACCTATAAAGCTCTGCTAAATCCTTCATCCTTATCTCACAAGGATGGTTGCAGACACTACAAGAAACTATAGAGCTTGAGCTGGTCTCGAACCCCAGTCCAGCAAATCACGAGGCAGGGACTTTTCCAATATCCTACCAATGAATAATTCTCACTTGCTTGTTTCCGTTATTCAATTTATTTCTTTTTTTCAAAACAAATTGATTCGAGCATTCTCAATAAAAATAAAATTCTCTTCAATTTTTTTTTCGGGTGAAATGAATATTTCAAAGAAACTGTGATCTTTATATATGAATTAATCAAACGATTAACATTTTGCACATCCTTAAAATGATTAACTTTTTTCCAGCAAATTTATGACTCCGAAGGAAATATGTTATTGGAAACGTAAAATTAATTTTGGCAGAAACTCGAAATATATATATATATATATATATATATATATATATATATATATATATATATATATATATATATATATATATATATATATATATATATATATATATATATATATATATATATATATATATACATATACTTTTTTTTACGGGGATAGAGACGTTAAAGCTGTTTTCCACAGTGGGATCGAAAATATTTTGGTGGGAAAATTCTGAAAAATATTATTGGCATAAGTCAGATTTCACTTTTGTTAATTTTCGTTATTTTTTTCCAACGCGTGAAAATGTGCAAATATTATGAGGAAGAATTCAAAGGATCTCGACGGGTGTGAAGGAAGGATTATTAATCTCTGTTTTACGAAAGAGATTTGGAGCTGGATATTTGGGATTGGGCTGAACTTGGGGAATTGGTAATTGTAGGAATTCCACTCAGTACTGGAATTAGCTCTTTTTAACATGATTTATAAGTTATAAGTTGCAGTCCTCTTTTTAACTTAATTTAAAAATTATAAATTATATGGTAGTTTATAACTATAGTCTATTTTTTTCTCACTCTTTCTTGTATTACAGTCCCAGCTTGCAGTTAGATAAAAACAACAACAATAAGAAAACAACAACAACAACAACAACAACAACAACAACAACAACAACAATAATAATAATAATAATAATAATAATAATAATAATAATAATAATAATAATAATAATAATTATAATAATAATCGATTTCAGACCTCCACTAATGAAGATAGGCTACATTTCACTAAAGTCTTCGGACCAAGCTTCCCCTTTTTCACATGTTAACCGTGAATGGATCTACTGTATAATAATATGTATGAATATCTATTAAGTAATCTTTTTTAATAGTAGTCTTTCATACCAATAGATTGATATGTTTGAACTCGACATCTATATATTTCAGGAAATTTGAGTCATATTTTTTATAATATTTTTCAAAACGAATAGATAGATTTGTACGGTATTTTGAAAGTTTTTCACACCCTCCTTTAATTTTTGGTAATAAATTCATATCCCAAATCAGCTTTTGAAATTGAGGTGTATGTAGTTGAGTGGGAAAGGCGTGTACAGTATTTGTTTATTACTTGTCAAATCTATTTTCCTTTTTTGGGTAAATGTTGTTTATTTGTGAAATAGATACTATGAAGCTAGTTTTCGGCAAGGTTGTAACCTAGTCTTAGAGTGGGCTAAGGAAACGATGATAAAAAAAAAAAGAAAGAGGGTGGGGGGACTGCAGGAAAGGCGAAGTCCCCCAGTAGATAATTAGGTAAGGATATGACTCCTATGTTAGGTTAGGTGGGCCTCTTGTGTCTTTTTTTTTTATATACTTTTAGAATGTAGTTTTCATTCATAACTTTTGAAAGTTTACACCCGGTCTGTCACAACCAACTAGGTTGTGACTGGAGAAGGCCAGACTGTGGTTCGATTCCCAGTCAAACTCGGTAGTTTTTTTTTAGGTTCCTGCAACCTCACCATCTTTTTAAGCTAAGGATGGGATGTTTGTGGGAACCTATAGGTCTAACTGCTGAGTCATCAGCAGCCATTGCCTGGGCCTCCTTGGTCCTAGCTTGGATGGAGAGGGGACTTGGGCGCTGATCATATGTCAGCCTGTAGGGCATTTTCAGTGTCCCTTCCCCCCCCCCCCACTTACCATTCATGAGCGACCTTTAAACCTGAACCTTTAAATGCTCCTTAGTGTATACAAAGAAACCTACTACTGACCTATCCTGATTTAGTATCTACTTATAGTAAATTTCTTTCTAATGCCTCTTCGCCCTTACTAATACTAATCACT
>NC_090749.1:65164974-65167474 GCF_036898095.1 Palaemon carinicauda
TATATATATATATATATATATATATATATATATATATATATATCGTTTCTAAGTGGGATACCTAAACGTGGTAAAGGGGTTTCCGTATCGCCATGACCGGTAGTCTAGTAAAAATATGTTAAAAATTAATCAAATCCGCAAAAATAAAAGAATATATTAATGATTCCCATATCAAAAGAATCTAAATTTTTGGCAGATTGAAATATCGAAAATCCTCTGAAAGCTACTTAGGTATTTTACAAAATTTAATCACCTTTTATACACTTTCAAGATTATCACCATTATATAAATAACAAGATATTTGTCCTTCATTTCGTTCTAGTTTTCTAACTTTCCATTTATCAAAAATTTATTAAATTCGAATGATAAATCATAGATTTATAGGTGCTGACGTCACTAATGCGTGACTAGCTCTTTTTTCATAAATCTCTTTATAGTGATTGTTCGAATTTCTTGCTATTTCCACAATCCTTGTATTTTCTTTCTTCTCATCCTGTTCTCTTAACTCTAGTTTTTTCTTTATTTCAGGTAACACAGTCCTAGATCGAAACAAAGTAAAAATAGAACTTAACTGGAGAATTCTGGTCGATTTTCTGTTAGTGATAATCCTAAAACTGTAAAAGGAGGTGATTATATTTTGCAAAATAATCGCCTAACTGTAGGCTATTTACCCCAGTGGCGCTTTGATATGATTTTAGATATGTTAATCTACATAAAATTGCAATTATTGTGATATACATTTCATTAATTTATTATTTCTAGGGTTGAGCCCTAATTTTATTAGACTATAGTCAAGGCGCACCATACTAGGTTGATTTGCCGTGAGGGATTAGACCAAAATCTTTCATCACCACACATATACACAAACACACACACACACACCCACATATATATATATATATATATATATATATATATATATATATATATATATATATATATATATATATATATATATATACATATATATACTGTATATATATATACATATATATATATATATATATATATATATATATATATATATATATAATAGAATGAGTTTATGAATTCATCTTTTATATATATATATATATATATATATATATATATATATATATATATATATATATATATATATATAAGATTAATTCATCAACTCATTCTACTATTTCCCCTCATAATACAGTAAAAGGGTTTTAACGTCACTGAATACTAAATACAATTGTATCGTTAGTAGCATTAATGGATTAGATGTCTTTGTCCAAAAACTCCTATATTTAGACATTTTCCGCCTAAGATGCCAGTGATACTTCATGCATATGTGACTGAATACTGGCATCATCAACTTTAAGATTTAACGGCATGAAATAGATGCAGCTAAGAGAGAGAGAGAGAGAGAGAGAGAGAGAGAGAGAGAGAGAGAGAGAGGAGAGAGAGAGAGAGAGAGAGAGAGAGAGAGTAACGCTGTGAGAAAAATACGTCTTCTGGAATTCTTCAACGGTGGAGAGAGAGAGAGAGAGAGAGAGAGAGAGAGAGAGAGAGAGAGAGAGAGAGAGAGAGAGAGAGATAAAACAAAAAAGTAAGTAATGTTGTGAGAAAAATATGTCTTTGGAATTCTTTAACTGCGTGGAGAGAGAGAGAGAGAGAGAGAGAGAGAGAGAGAGAGAGAGAGAGAGAGAGAGAGAGAGAGATGCCTCTCATATTATATGTCAGCAATTCAATACCAAGGTAGAGGTTACTGTCAAGGATACAACATACTTTCCGTATTTGCTTCTCCTGCTATTGTATCCATACAGTTTTCTAATAATATCACTTTTAAGATGCAAAATATTATACAATTTCATATCCTGTTGGTTGCTGACAGAACACTCTACGGAGGTTTCACATACTAAGAGGATTAGATCATATACTGTAAAGTTAACATTTGACATTGATGAAACATTTCATTGGAATTTATAAACGAAATGTTTCTAAGTAATAACATGAGAGTTTAACAGACATCTACGATTCATTTATTTTCATCACATTAGCCAATGCGGATTGGTAATGGTGGGAGACTTTAGTCTGAGCTTTCACAGCAAACTAATCTAGTATAGATGGCCATAACTAGTACAGCTTTAATGATCAAAGAAATACACAAACCTTTCACAACGTTAAGGTATCTAACTCAAAAAGGGTAAAAAGTTTATAGATATACATATATATATATATATATATATATATATATATATATATATATATATATATATATATATATATATATATTTACATATACATATACATATACAGATATATATATATATATATATATATATATATATATATATATATATATATATATATAAACTGTATATATATAAATATATTTACATATATATATACATACATAAATATAAATATATATATATATATATATATATATATATATATATATATACATATACATATACATATATATATATATATATATATATATATACATATATATATGCATATATATATATATATATATATATAT
>NC_090749.1:65179974-65184974 GCF_036898095.1 Palaemon carinicauda
TTAGTAATGGTAAGCAGCTCTTCTATGCGAAGGACACACCAAAATCAAACCATTGGTCTCTAGTCTTGGGTAGTGCCATAGCCTCTGTACCATGGTCTTCCACTGTCTTGGGTTACTATTCTATCTTATTTCTCTTTCTCTTGTGTTGATAAAGTTTCTATAGTTTATATAAGAAATATTTATTTTAAGATTGTTACTGTTCTTAAAATATTTCACTTTTCCTTTTTTAATTCCCTCACAGGGCTATTTTCTCTGTTGGAGCCCTTGGGCTTATAGCATCCTGCTTTCCCAACTTGGGTTGTAACTTATCAAGTAACAATAATAATAATGATAATAATAATAATAATAATAATAATAATAATAATAATAATAATAATAACCGAATAAATTGCAAAACTGAAAGATATTTAATAAAGACGTGAGAATGAATGCTAGGAAAACATCCAGATCTCTGCATTGATAAACTTTCTTCAACTCTATATAATCCTTTAAATTTTCAAGTATGACCCTGGTTGCAGCTTCACTTTCGAGAAACACATTCGGTCTGTTTCTTCTTCAATTGCTAAAAATTGTCTTCTTGAGAAAGTCTTTCCAGATTATCGGTGATCAATCTATCATGAGGAAATGTTTAAACTCTTTCTTTCAATCTTGATTCATCTTTTGTTCTCCTGACTGGTGTTCAGGTGATAAATCTCGTCTTCGTTTTGGCTATTACTTCTTATATATAGTTTATTTCTTTCCTTATTTCCTTAGTTATAATAATAATAATAATAATAATACTAACAATACTAACAATAATAATAATAATAATAATAATAATAATAATAATAATAATAATAATAATAATAATAATAATAATAATAATAATAATAATAATGTCAGTAAGAGAATTTGAATAAAGTGAGCTTATATAAATCGAAGTCAAGTCTCTTTAAACCAATTAAAATTGTATCAACATAATTTGAGGGTCAATGAAAAGATACCTAAAGGTGGTGAAAGCGTTTATGTATCGCCATGTTCAGCATAGCTAGACTAGTCAGGGACACCCTTACTAAGTTGGTCTGCTGTGAGCGATCAGAGAAAATTCCCCAACCATCACCAATCCGTAGTGGCCATCATGGTGATGAAAGCTGGCCTAACCCCAGACATGAATAAACATGTCTGAGGCCTTTGTCCTGCAGTGGACCAAAAATGGCTGCCTTTGTTATTGTAGTGGTGGTGTTCATTAGGAATTCGCCTCAGAATTTCTAGGATTATTGCCGCTTAGTTTATATAATGTGTTTATAGACGACCAAACAAACAATTTCTCCTTTGAGATACAGAAATATTGGTATGTTATTCATTTCAAATAAGGTACAATCGTATTTTGTTATTTCTTCACTAATAAGTCTTATTTCTATATTTATTTCAAACCTATATTTTATATATTCACTTCTAAATAATAATAATTTTAGCAAATTTATGTTGAACAGGCTGACATAAGTATCCCTTTGTAGTTTATATATGAAAAGTATATTTCATTGTTACTGTTCTTAAAATGTGTTCTATTAATTGTTCATTACTGCTCTTGTAGTTTATTTTTTTTCTATTATCTTTCCTTCATGGGCTATTCCTCTGCTGGAACCCTTGGGCTTATAGCATCCTGCTTTCCCAACTAGGGTTGTATCTTAGCAAGTAATAATAATAATAATAATAATAATAATAATAATAAAAAAAATTCTCATCAGACCATATATCTTAAATTTATCATATGATAAAGATGAATAATTTTAAAATACTTGTTTCCAACATGTATTTATGATATGTTAAATATCAATTACCTGGAAATACCTGTTTCGAACGTGTATCTATCTGATGATAAACATTGTCTTAAAATAATTGTCTCGAACGAGTATCTATCCTACAATAAATACTATCTTAAAATAATGGTCTCAAACATGTACTTATCCTACTATAAATATTATCTTAAAATAATTGTCTCGAACGTGTATTCATCCTTCGAAAAATCCTATCATAAAATAATTGTCTTGAACGTATATGTATTCAAAGATAAATACTATCTTAAAATAAATGTCTCAAACGTGTATTTATCCTACGATGAATGCTCCCTTAAAATACCAGTGTCGAACGTGTATTTATCCTACGATGAATACTATCTTAAAATAAATGGCTCGAACGTGTATTTATCCTACTATAAACATTATCTTTGAATGCTAGTTTCAAATGTGTATTTTTCGTAGGATAAATACTATCATAAAATCATTTTCTTTAACGTGTATTCATCCTTCGATAAATACCATCCTAAAATACTAGTTTAAAACCCGTATTTACCCTCTAATTAATATCAATTGTCACATTATACTTGTTTCTCCTTTTTTACCTTCAGCTATTCCCATTTATATATGTGGTCGCTGTTTCTAGTCAGCCTTCTCCATCTTCCTCTGTCTCTTACATATTGTTCTCTTAGACGCTTTTACTTCATGTCATTCAATAATCCCACTTTCCACCTGAACTTTGGCCTTCCCCTCTTTATTCTGCCATCCTATTTCCATTTGAAAAAAACCCTTTTTACGTAAAGATTCATCTTATCTCTTCTCAGAACACTTCTATAGATGTGTATTTATCTTGTAAAATAATTGTATTGAAATACTTTTTTTCCCAAAGTATATTTCGAACATATCGCTGAATAAGACAAATTTTGTTCCTGTACAAGCCTCGTTCTAAACCTGTTTCTTCGACAAGGAAATGTCTCTTCGCATATTGTACTTGTTCTGAACTTGTATCTCGCGTCGCCTTCCATCCCGACACCCGTCCTGACAACTCCATTTCCCCCAAAACATTTCGACATTTCACACTTCGTTGCACACGGTATTTACTGTTATATAATCCCCCCCCCCACCAGCACGTTGCATGCAACGGACGATTTGCTGTGCATCGTTGGATCCTCAGCCTTTATTCCTAATTCCAGCATTTAACGAAATTCTTTTTGTTGTTTTTTTATAAATTCTTTCAGGGTAATAATGGAATTTCCGGGTATTTCATAGCAAACCCCGAAATTAAGAATGAATGTCAGTATGAATATGATTATCAGATTGTCAATAAAGACTGGGAATTTGATAAGTGTTTGATTAGTTCACGAGCGCTGGCAGCGTTATCGAATTAATCACTGTATATATTAACAAATAAATAAATATAAATAGTATTGAATATATCTACACATTTTAATTACAGTATACGTATATGTATACACACACACACACACACACACACACATATATATATATATATATATATATATATATATATATATATATATATATATATATATATATATATATATATATATATATATAAGTATAAACACACACAACGACAATGTTGTGTGTATTTGGGTTGGGATAGCCCTGGTTGTGTTTAAACGCGCCCGTGTTACATAAACACGATATCTTTCAGGATATTCGCGTCAGAGTTAGTAACCCTATGATACCTCTACAGGTAAATTTCTATGGTATATCACTTGTAGAAATATCCCGAGTAGAAAGCTGCCTAGAGGAACTTCCATATAATACACACACACACACACACACACACACACAAATCCTAATGCCTATGAGGTTCCACAACCCAGCAATCGAACCACCTTCCTCTCTTCCTTCCTTCCTCCTTTGGGTGATGTAATCGGTCGGAAAGGGAGCTGTTACTGAGCGTATATTGCTCAGCTCCCAAATGGCAAGTCTGTGAACAGCTCCAAAAACTAACTTTGCAGAAAATAGGTGTCAGAGTCTGGTGGAGTAAAAGGGTAAACCGACAGTGGAAGCGGGAGGCTATTACACCCCTGGAAACTTGATGAGTGGCTGAGAAACTGGTATTGTGGAATACTGCGTGTGTGTATATATATATATATATATATATATATATATATATATATATATATATATATATATATATGTATATATATATATATATATATATATATATATATATATATATATATATATATATATATATATATATTCAAATAAGCCATATATATTTTTGATATATTAATGTCTGGATTCTCTTAACGACCTCGGGATCAGAGCCCCAGGCGAAATCACACAAAGACAAGAGCTTGGCTCCGGCCGGGAATCGAACCCTGGTCGGCAAGCTTATATAGACAGTGACTAACCGTGGCCGAATGGGTTAGTCACTGTCTATATAAGCTTGCCGACCAGGGTTCGATTCCCGGCCGGAGCCAAGCTCTTGTCTTTGTGTGATTTCGCCTGGGGCTCTGATCCCGAGGTCGTTAAGAGAATCCAGACATTAATATATCAAAAATATATATGGCTTATTTGAATATGAAAAACACGTAAAAATGTGCAAAATTTATCATATATATATATATATATATATATATATATATATATATATATATATATATATATATATATATATATATATATATATATATATATATATATGAAATCCCTCTCTGAGTTGGGATACCTTAACAAGGTGAAAGGGTATAGGTATCGCCATGATCAGCAGGACACCGTTACTGGGTTGGTTTGTTGTGAGCGAACAGAGTGAAATCTCCCACCATCACTAATCAGCAGTGGCCAGCGTGGTGATGAAAACTGACCAAACCACAGACATGAATAAAGATATGTTTGAGGTGTTTTCCTTGCAGTGAACTACAAATAGGTACATTTTAGTTGCTTTTGTATAGGCTATGTATATATGTGTACGTAAATATATATGCAAATTAGAAGACAAAATAAATACTTAATAATCATGAAAATTTGTGCGAAACACCAAACGGTCTCTGAGCCCCAGTGTGAAAAAAATTAAAAATAAACATAAAAATAAAATATTTTAACCATACCATCTCATATCCATAGAAGCTTATTAATAAATACATATATAAAATTCCCCAGGGCACCATATTCTCACTTACCAGCAACGGGGTGAGATATCGTCAGCAGACATTTTTTCCCCTTCTGCCTATCCAGTAATTTTCA
>NC_090749.1:65197474-65202474 GCF_036898095.1 Palaemon carinicauda
ATTTTTTATTTACTGTAATGTTAAGCTCTTCCCCGTCCTTTGGGTAGGAGAGAGAGAGAGAGAGAGAGAGAGAGAGAGAGAGAGAGAGAGAGAGAGAGAGAGAGAGTAGTAGTAGTAGTAGTAGTAGTAGTAGTAGTAATAACCTCATGGGAGATGTGTGCATGTTCATATCTATCACAATATTTTTCTATCAATTTTAACGGGTTGCGTACACTAGCACACACAAACATATGTTTGTATATATATATATATATATATATATATATATATATATATATATATATATATATATATATATATGTATATATATATATAATTTAGAAGTACCTTAATCAAAATAATATACTACATTTATAAGCATAATCATGTGTAATTCTCTCAGAACTTGAATTTTTTTGAAATAAATTTAGTAGTTAATTCGAATTACTGATTCAATTATACAAAACTGGTTGCTAATAAACAACGTATATATATATATATATATATATATATATATATATATATATATATATATATATATATATATATATATATCGACCTGTGGTAAACAAAACAATAGGGAAATCACATATTTTTAAACCGATTTACGTTAGTTTTAGTGTTTTGGTTTAGGTGATTCCCCTGATTTACACAATAATTCTTATTCTTTTAGACAATATATCACGTTGTTGAACAGTTATCAGCCAAGTCTTAGTATAAGTGTAAGATCGCCTTAATGTTAAGTAACCAATCATCAGATATGGGATAAAGTAAAACATACAATTTCTTTTTCAGGTGTTAGCCACTAAGGTTCACTTCAATCAGCGGTTTCATGGTGTTCGTTTTTTTCCTCTCTGATTAGGTGTCAATGAAATTCCGAGCGGCAGTGATTTACTAGCCATGTGTACTGCTGACCCACGCGGTACCCTTGTAACAGCCTAGATAAAATAAGAGACCACTCGGGAAAAAATCCGCTTGTGTACGAGATACCCCTTAACAAGCGGAAATTTTCCCTTGCGGTAGAAATCCTCTCGTTTGAAGAGATACCTCCTAACAAACGGAAATTTTCCCTTGCCGTAAAAATTCGCATGTGTGAAGACATACCTCCAAACAAGAGGAAATTATCCCTTGCGGTAAAAATCCTCTCTTGTGACGAGATACCTCCTAACAACCGGAAATTTTCGCTTGCGATAAAAATCCGCTCATGTGAAGGCAAACCTCCCATCAAGCAGAAATTTTCCCTTGCTGTAAACATCCACTCGTGTCAAGACATACCTCATAAGAAGCGGAAATTTTCCCTTGCAGTAAAAATCCACCCGGATGAAGACATACCTCATAACAAGTAGAAATTTTCCCTTGTGGTAAAAATCCTCTCGTGTGAAGACATCCCTCCTAACAAGTGGAAAAGTTCCTTTGAGGTAAATATCCTCTCATATGAAGACATACCTTCCAATAAGCAGAAATTTTCCCAGCTTGTGTGTAGACATACCACCTAACAAGCAGAAATTTTACCTTACTGTAAAAATCTGCTCGCGGGAACACATACCTCCTAACAAGCGCAAATTTTTTCTTGCGGTAAAAATCCACTCGTGTGAAAGCATACCTCCTAAAACGTGGAAATTTTCACCTGCGGTAAAAATCCTCTCATGTGAAGACATACCTCGTAACAAGAGGAAATTTTCACTTGCTGTAAAAATCCTCTTGTGTGAAGACATACTTCCCTACAAGCAGAAATTTTCCCTCCCGGTGAAAATCCGGTCGTGTGAAGACATACCGCCTAACAATCGGAAATTTTCCCTTGCAGTAAAAATCCTTTGGTGTGAAGACATACCTCCTAACAAGCGGAAATTATCCCTTACGGTAAAAATATGCTTATGTGAAGAGATACCTCCCAATAAGCAGAAATTTTTCCTTGCGGTAAAAATCCGCTCGTATGAAGAACATACCTCCTCACGAGCGGAAATTTTCCCTTGCGGTGAAAATCCATTTGTGTGAAGCAAGCCCAAAGCTTGTCCCATTTCTCACAAGATGCTTCTTCTAAAAAAATAAAAAAGAAGGTTCGGCTTATCTAAGTAAACCAACCAACCACCAGATTGGAATAAAACGAAACTATCATTGGAGCATCTCCAAAGTACTTTATTTATATATATTTTTTGACGTGGCCCCATTTGATCTCATTCCTTTTCCCTCCTTCCTGGCATTTCCTGTGCGTACATCAACGTCGCTGATAACGACGCTGTAGGCCAATGGGGTCAGGAAATAAACGTCAGGCGGGCCCCTAAGGATTAGACCGTGGACGCAAGATATACAGCGATACCCATGGCGTGAAAATTACTGGATAGGCAGAAAGGAAAAAAATGTCTGCTGACGATCTCCCACCCCGTTGCTGGTAAGGGAGAATATGGTGCCCTGGGGAATTTTATATATGTATTTATTAATAAGCTTCTATGGATATGAGATGGTATGGTTAAAATAGTTTATTTTTATGTTTTTTATTTATTTTTTTACACCGGGGCTCAGAGACCGTTTGGTGTTTCGCAGAAATCTTCATGATTAGTAAGTATTTCTTTTGTCTTCTAATTTGCATATATGTTTACGTACACATACATACATAGCCTATACAAAAGCAACTAAAATATACGTATTTGTAGTTCACTGCAAGGAAAACACCTCAAACATATCTTTATTGATGCCTGTGGTTTGGTCAGTTTTCATCACCACGCTGGCCACTGCTGATTAGTGATGATGGGAGATTTCACTCTGATCGCTCTCAACAAACCAACCCTGTAAGGGTGTCCTGCTGATCATGGCGATACGTATACCCTTTTATCTTGTTAAGGTATCCCAACTCAGAGAGGGATTTTATATATATATATATATATATATATATATATATATATATATATATATATATATATATATATATATATATATATATATATATATATATATATATATAGACGCAGTATTCCACAATACCAGTTTCTCAGCCACTCATCAAGTTTCCAGGGGTGTAATAGCCTCCCGCTTCCACTCTTGGTTTACCCTTATACTCCACCAGACTCTGACTCCTATTTTCTACAAAGTTAGTTGTTGGAGCTGTTCACAGACTTGGCATTTGGGGGCTGAGCAATATATGCTCAGTAACAACTCCCTTTCCGACTGATTATATCAGGAGGAAGGAAGGAAGAGAGGAAGGTGGTTTGATTGCTGGCTTGTGGAACCTCATAGGCATTAGGATTTGTGCCTGTATTATATATATGGGTAGGGGTGGCTTGAACTATGTCTACCCGATGGAAGTTCCTCTAGGCAGCTTTCTACTCGGGATATTTCTACAAGTGATATACCATAGAAATTTACCTGTAGAGGTATCATAGGGTTACTAACTCTGAAGCAAATATCCTGAAAGATATCGTGTTTATGTAACACGGGCACGTTTTAACACAACCACGGCTATCCCAACCTGAATACACACAACATTGTCGTTGTGTGTGTTTATATTCATATATATATATATATATATATATATATATATATATATATATATATATATATATATATATATATATATATATATATATATATATATATATATATATATATATATATATATATATATATGTGTGTGTGTGTGTGTGTGTATGCATATACAAATACTATAATTAAAATGTGTAGATATATTTAATACTATTTATATTTATTTATTTGTTAATATATACAGTGATTAATTCGATATCGCTGCCAGCGCTCGTGAACTAATCAAACACTTATCAAATTCCCAGTCTTTATTGACAATCCGATAATCATATTCATAATGACATTCATTCTCAATTTCGGGGTTTGCAATGAAATACCCGGAAATTCCATTATTACCCGGAAAGAATTTATAAAAAAACAACAACAAGAATTTCGTTAAATGCTGGAATTAGGAATAAAGGCTGAGGATCCAACGATGCACAGCAAATCGTCCGTTGCATGCAACGTGCTGGTGGGGGGGGGGATTATATAACAGTAAATACCGTGTGCAACGAAGTGTGAAATGTCGAAATGTTTTGGGGGAAATGGAGTTGTCAGGACGGGTGTCGGGATGGAAGGCGACGCGAGATACAAGTTCAGAACAAGTACAATATGCGAAGAGACATTTCCTTGTCGAAGAAACAGGTTTAGAACGAGGCTTGTACAGGAACGAAATTTGTCTTATTCGCAGATATGTTCGAAATATACTTTGGGAAAAAAGTATTTCATTTTAATACAATTATTTTACAGGATAAATACACTTCTATAGAAGTGTTCTGAGAAGAGATAAGGTAAATAGGTACGTAAAAAAGTTTTTTTTTTTTTTTCAAATGGAGATAGGGTGGCAGAATAAAGAGAGGAAGTCCAAAGTTCAGGTGGAAAGATGAATTATTGAATGACATGAAGAAAAAGGTTCTAGGAGAACAAGATGTACAGGATAGAGGAAGATGAAGAAGGCGGACTAGAAACAGCGACCACATATAGAAATTGGAAAAGCTGAAGGTAAAGAAGGAGAAGCAGTTATTTTGAGACAATTGATATTAATTAGAGAATAAATACACTTTCGAGACAATTATTTTAAGATAGTATTTATCGTAGGTTAAATACGCGTTCGACACTAGTATTTTAGGATAGTATTTCTCGTAGGATAGATACATGTACGAAACTAATATTTTAAGATAGTATTTATCGTAGGTTAAGTACACGTTCAAAACTAGTATTTTAAGATAGTATTTATCATGGGATAAATACATGTTCGAAACTGGTATATTAAGATAGCATTTATCTTAGAGACAATTATTTTAAGATAGTATTTATCGTAGGTTAAATACACGTTCGAAACTAGTATTTTAAGATAGTATTTATCGTAGGATAAATATATGTTCGAAATGATGGTATTTATTGCAGGATAAATACTCATACGAAACTAATATTTCAAGATAGTATTCATCGTAGGATAAATAGACCTACGAAACTAGTATCTTAAGATAGTATTTATTATTATT
>NC_090749.1:65212474-65227474 GCF_036898095.1 Palaemon carinicauda
TCGGCAATTTGTGAGTGTGGTTTCGGAATGTACCTATCTAGTTACCCCATCTCTCCAGGGTGTGCCTACCCCTTTTCCCCTCTTGAGTGTGACAGGATATATGTGTAATATATATATATATATATATATATATATATATATATATATATATATATATATATATATATATATATATATATATATATATGCATAAAATCACAGGGAAACGTGATGCTTAGACATATATATATATATATATATATATATATATATATATATATATATATATATATATATATATATATATATATATATATATATATAAATATATATAGAGAGAGAGTAGGTGGATGTAAAAGGGAGCTAGTGAAGGTTGAAGTGCTAATAAAACCGGGGGTAAAAAGTAAATATCAGGAAGGGTTGAAATGACATATGACGAAGTGAAAGTAAGAGAAACTGGCAATATAGAGGAGTAGTGGAAGTTAGTAAAAGAAAATTTTGTTGGGATTGCAAGTGACGTGTGTGTGGCAAGAAGGTTGTTGGAGGCAGCATGAGGAAGGGCAGTGAATAGAGGAATGAAGGAGTGAAGGTAAAAGTGGAAGAGAAAAAGAGGGCTTTTGAAGAATGGCTGCAGAGTAATAGTGTATGGTAGAGTAATGATTGATAGGATCAAAGATAAAACAGAGAATGCAATCTTAGAAGTACAGGGTGGTTTTAGAAAAGGTAGGGTTTGTATGAATCAGATTTTTACAGTAAGGCAGATATGCGAGAAATATTTAGAAAAAGGTAAGGAGGTGTATGTTGCGTGTATGGATCTGGAGAAAGCGTATGATAGAGTTGATAGGGAAGCAATGTGGAATATGATGAGGTTATATGGAGTTGGTGGAAGGTTGTTGCAAGCTGTGAAAAGTTTCTACAAAGGTAGTAAAGTATGTGTTAGGATAGGAAATGAAGTGAGTGATTGGTTTCTGGTGAGAGTGGGGCTGAGACAGGGATGTGTGATGACGCCTTGGTTGTTTAACTTGTATGTTGATGGAGTGGTGAGAGAGGTGAATGCTCTAGTGCTTGGACGAGGATTAAAACTGGTAGACGAGAATGACCATGAATGGGAGGCAAATCAGTTGTTGTTTGCAGATGATACTGTACTGGTTGCAGGCACAGAAGAGAAGCTTGGCCAATTAGTGACGGAATTTGGAAGAGTGTGTGAGAGAAGGAAGTTGAGAGTTAATGTGGGTAAGAGTAAGGTTATGAGATGTACAAGAAGGGAAGGTGGTGCAAGGTTGAATGTCATGTTGAATGGAGAGTTACTTGAGGAGGTGGATCAGTTTAAGTACTTGGGGTCTGTTGTTGTTGCAAATGGTGGAGTGGAAGCAGATGTACATCAGAGAGTGAATTAAGGTTGCAAAGTGTTGGGGGCAGTTAAGGGAGTAGTGAAAAATAGAGGGTTGGGCATGGATGTAATGAGAGTTCTATATGAGAAAGTGACTGTACCAACTGTGATGTATGGATCCGAGTTGTGGGGAATGAAAGTGATGGAGAGAGAGAAATTGAATGTGTTTGAGATGAGGTGTCTAAGGAGTATGACTGGTGTATCTCGAGTAGATAGGGTTAGGAGCGAAGTGGTAAGAGTGAGAACGGGTGTAAGAAATGAGTTAGCAGCTAGAGTGGATATGAATGTGTTGAGCTGGTTTGGCCATGTTGAGAGAATGGAAAATGGCTGTCTGCTAAAGAAGGTGATGAATGCAAGAGTTGATGGGAGAATTACAAGAGGAAGGCCAAGGTTTGGGTGGATGGATGGAGTGAAGGAAGCTCTGGGTGATAGGAGGATAGATGTGAGAGAGGCAAGAGAGCGTGCTAGAAATAGGAATGAATGGCGATCGATTGTGACACAGTTCCGGTAGGCCCTACTGCTTCCTCCGATGCCTTAGATGACCGCGGAGGTAGCAGCAGTAGGGGATTCAGCATTATGAAGCTTCATCTGTGGTGGATAATGTGGGAGGGTGGGCTGTGGCACCCTAGCAGTACCAGCTGAACCCGGCTGAGTCCCTTGATAGGCTGGGAGGAACGTAGAGAGTAGAGTTCCCCTTTTTTTTGTTTTGTTTCATTTGTTGATGTCGGCTACCCCCCAAAATTGGGGGAAGTGCCTTGGTATATGTATGTATGTATATGTATGTATGTCTATATATATATATATATATATATATATATATATATATATATATATATATATTTAGATTTATATATATATACATATATATATATATATATATATATATATATATATATATATATATATATACATATATATATATATATATATATATATATATATATATATATATATATATATATATATATATATATATATATATATATATATATTTAGATTTACATACATACATACATATATATATATATATATATATATATATATATATATATGTGTGTGTGTGTGTGTGTGTGTGTGTGCGTGTAGCCAGACACTTTCTCTATTATATAGGGGAAATATATTGTATATACACTTTTTTGTGAGCACAGCAGTCAAGAACATTTCATGATGATGATTGAATAGAAATTTTATTAGGTAATGCCTTGTCATTGGCAAGAGATATTTTGTGTCATTTACCATCAATAAAAAAAAAAAATCTTATGACATGAATATTTTAACAATAAATACTTAAAGTTATGCATATTTATCGCTAAGTAGGTAAATTAGTAGAATAGAAAACGAACTGAATAATGAAAATACTCATGATTTACACAAAATAGCGATGCTACAGAGGAAACTCATGATATTGATTGAAGAGTCCCTGAGAAATGGATTGACCATCATGAGATTTAGCATGAATATTTTTTAGTGTTTAGATATGAATGAACATGATCCATTTATTATCAAGCCAGTATGTTAAAATATAGATTTTAAAGTGTTTTTATTTTTGTGGTAAGCTGTTAGTAACAAAAAAAAAAAAAAAATATTTGCCTGCTGTTCAGATCAGGTATCTTTTGAAAACATAGAAAGGGGAAATATATCTGTGTTAAAAAAACACTTTATCCCTAACATGGGGTTCCTCTAGAGTAGATTAACCAATACAAAGTTACAACTGTTTTATTATATGTGAACCCTTTGTTTGGTAGAATTTTATCAAAATTAGATGCCCTTTGTTCGGTAAAATGTTATCAAAATTGGTTCTTTTTGTTCGGTTAAATATTATTAAAATTAGCCGCTCTTTATTCGGTATTATGTTATCAAAATTAGTTTCTCTTTGTTCGGTAAAATTATATAAAAATTGGTTGCTATTTTTTCTCTTCTCTAACCACTTTCTACTTGGTAAGGGTTAAGACTCGTTAGCTATGGTAAGCAGCTCTTCTAGGAGAAAGATATTCCAAAATCAAACCATTGTTCTCTAATCTTAGGTAGTGCCATAGCATCTGTACCGTGGTCTTCCACTGTCTTAGCTTAGAGTTCGCTGGCTTGATGGTATAACCATGCACACTATTCTATCTGTTCCTTATTTCTTTTCCTCACTGGGATATTTCCTCGTTGGAGACCTTGGCCTTATAGCGTCCTGCTTTTCCAATTAGGGATGTAGCTTAGCTTGAAATAACGATAATAAGAATATTCTCTTCCACCCTCAAAACAATTCAAAATATATATACTTGTCACTTACCACTTATTCCTTCCTTCCACATGGCTAAACCACTTTATGAAATCATGAACCGTCATTTCCCTTGCACTGACGTTTTTACCATTACTTACCAATCAATTCTCTCATCTCATGTACTCTGCATATAGTTAAGCTCAGTATGATTTATCCACTTCCATTATTCCACCACCCATATTATCATTTCATCTTATTGCTAACCTCTTGCTTATCTTTATTTTCAATTGACTGCTTTTGCAGACAATTTCAGACTCATATTTTACCTTTTTACCAAATTCTAGAATTTTTCTTCACTTATCCTATTAAACAAAGTATCATTTGCAAACACCAAATATTCCACAATTCATTTTACGTGCTAATGATCCCCATCTTAATTTTTTGTCTTTTCTTGGATCCAATTTCACATTAAGCTAATAACTATCATGGTACAGTCGGACACAGGAATAGGAATTCCTCGCACACCACGCTATAATGAATCGCACCTTATTTCAGCCTTACTGCACTGCGAATAAGCAAACAGATAGCGTAGGGGAGAGATAGCAGAGGTGGTATGTGGGGCTAAGCACAGGAACTAGCAGCGCAGTAAGGGTGTGACAGGGTGGACTTCCTCAGAATGAGGTGTGCCCTGAATTTCTTTGTCCAACTGTACTTACACATATATCACTCAAATACTCAAAAAAATCAATTTATCTCACATGATTTTATTTTAAGGGTTTTCTGTGTCTAGCAATGCCTCATGCATGTTTCCCATACTTTCAAATTTCTAATTCATCCACTTTATAGATTCCACAAGTCTACTGTCTAGTTTTGTATTTATCTTGAACTTATAACTCAATACTTCTTCATTCATCATCTCCTACTTCATGCTTCATAGTACTCAGCCATGTAGGCCTGGGTCTTCCACCACTTCTAGTGCCTTGTGGAGCTCAGTTAAACTTTTGGTGACTAATCTCTCTTGGGGAGCGTGAAGACCATGCCCAAACCATCTCCATTTACCCCTCACTATAATCTCACCCCCATATGGCTCTCGAGTAATCTCTCTTATAGTTCCATTTCTAATCCTGTCATGCCATTTAACTATATATTTTATAAATTTTTATATATATATATATATATATATATATATATATATATATATATATATATATCACTAACACTTGTGATTTTATTCAATGTAATTATCAACCACAATGGCATTTAAATTCTAATTCTACCTTAGGAATGTATATCCACTGGAATTCATTAATGATAAGTTTCTTGTTTTGCAGATATTTGAACCTATGCCGAAACCATGCCTGCGAGAACTCTACTAATCGATTTATCTTATGTATATATATATTTATATATATATATATATATATATATATATATATATATATATATATATATATATATATATATGTATGTCTGTGTTTGTATATATGTGTGTATGTATGTATAATCTCCCCAGGCACGACCGAGCCAAAAACTATTTTACAAAAGGCTTAGGGAATTAGTTCATTCCATTACACCCAAACCCAAACCGCACCGTAATGCCAGCGTTATTGTATATGCTTTCTCTTCATAGTTAATACTGTGGCATTAGAGTACATTATATTTCACTGGAAGACATTTGCTTCAGAATTTATTTCGCAATGGCACGGATTAGGTGGAAATGTATCTGGGGGATCTAATGAGGTAATTTTCACCTGAGAATATTTCAACCAAGTAGTCTTGGTTTTCTAACTATAGTGGACACGATTTATGAACGATGTTTAAAGCGACTTTTTATCTTAATTCACTGGACCTGAGTTGTAGTGGTTCTGCGGCGAATCTAATTTTCATTCATTTATTCTTTGATAGCATATATATATATATATATATATATATATATATATATATATATATATATATATATATATATATATATATATATATATATAGATATATGTATATATATATATATATATATATATATATATATATATATATATATATATATATATATATATATATATATATATATGTATATATATATATATATATGTATATGTATATATATATATATACATATATATATGTATATGTATATATATATGTATATATATATATATATATATTTATATGTATATATATATACATATATATATATATATATATATATATATAAATATATATATATAACGGATTTTGAGCGAAGCGAAAAATCTATTTTTGGGTGAGATGGCCATGTCGTCCTGATGGAAGTTCCTATTGGGTAGCTTCCTAGGGTATATTACAACTACGGCGATATTCCCAGAGAATTTACCTTAAGGTACCAGAATTCTAACTCCTGGAGCGAATATCCCTCGTGAAAGGGATATCGCGACATATCAGAGGACGTATTCTTGACACGCCACATGTCAATCTGCACCCCGAACAGAGATTACTTATCGAAGTGGTCAATTGGCAAGAAACGAAATCGGGAAAGAAAAGGGGGGAGCCGCTCCCAAGGCTCCCTATTCTCCCGTTTCATAAGCGTGCCTGGCGCCAATCCTGGCTACAGATACTGTATGTAGGGAGGGGTCCTACAGCCCTTTCATAAAAAGGGAAGGGCGGGTCCATCAGGACGACATGGCCATCTCACCCAAAAATAGATTTTTCGCTTTGCTCAAAATCCGTTTTTTGGGCTCAAGCCATGTCGTCCTGATGGAAGTATACCAGAGCATTACTGTATCTGTGGATTCTCAGAACGTGCCGTACTCCTCGGAGGTAATTTTTCCCCGGTCGACTAGACCTAGAGACCTAAGATGTTACCGTTATACATCTTTTCAACTAACTATAAACCATGTTAGAGCTTCCTGCCCCTACAGGGAGGAGTCCTACTAGACTCTGGAAAAGTCTCGAAGAGTACATATACCTATGTATGAATACCAGGCAAGCTAATATAGTGGTCTCACCCTATATTAAGTAAAGCATAGTTTGTAAAGAACCCCTGCGTCAATATGAAATATCGACCAGTTCTCCGCACAATACTTGTATTGGACAAAGGTTTATATCCGCATATGAAGAAACTTGTAAAACCGCCACCGTCCCTTTATGGGACAGAGTCCTCCCGTTAAGGGAAAGCATAAACCAATGCAACATAGCTTGCATAAAGGAACAATTCTATTAGAATTATCACAGATAAAGTACATAGAATGAATGCTCAATTATACCAATAAATTGACACAGGTAAAGGAGACGCAAGGTTCTCAAGAACAAGTTTATTGACAGACAATAAATAGACAGGTTAACAACAATTATATAAATATATAAGAAGAGGATAACCCAAAACTTTAAGCATAAGTACGATAGTAAACAGAACTTGTTTATCTGAAAGAGAAAAAACATTAATGCCACTTTTAAGATACCAAGGTATCAAAGTCATAAGGTCTGTATTACCAATCAATCACATTAGCGTTAGAAACGCTCGGCACACATGTCTACACTTATGCTAGGTTCACCTTTGGAAATGGAACAGTCTATATGGGCAACTCAGTGCCCTCACTTAGTTTGTAGTACAGTATGTAACTACACACTCACCCTGGAATTAATCGTCCCAATTAAAACCACTGTTCCTCGCAGAGTTAAACAGTAGGGTTAACGACGCGACCCACTGCTACCACAGATCTCTTTAGTTCCTCTACTTGCTTCGCATAGTGGTGAAAGAACACTCTGGAAGACTTCCAGCCAGTGTATGAACGGAGATGTTCAAAATCCATACAATTAAAGAAATTTAAGGATGAGGCAACTTTCCTCGGATCGTGACCTGCGGGTGTACTGTCAGGATCCGCTTTGCGAATAAAATATGTGATTTTCGCTCTGAGTTGATTCAGAGATAAATTTGAGCCTGATGTTTCTCCCCTGAATAATTGACCACACTTGAAGTCTGAAGTTCTATGAAGATAGACCTTTAGGCATTCTACTGGACATAGACATGCATCTTCTTTCAGAGGGCAGATTCTCCAGGGACCCCACTTGTTGGTGGGTAACTCATTCTTGGCGAGAAACGTAGGATCCGGAAACAGGTTCAGTTCTCCCCCATCCAGGAACTGAACACGACCTTCCTCTCTCGAGAGGGCTACAATCTCACTAACCCTGGCCCCGGACGCGAGTGCAAATAGGAAAATAACTTTTTGTGTCAAATCCTTTAAGGCACACTCCTCATTGCTCAAAGGAGCAGCGAAATGAAGAACTTTGTCTAAAGACCATGAAATGGGCTTTGGAGGTGCTGAAGGTCTGAGCCTAGCGCAGGCTTTCGGAACTTTATTAAAGATCTCGTTACCTAGGTCGACCTAGAAGGCATATAGAATGGGTCTCATCAAAGCAGACTTACACGCCGAAATGGTGTTAGCTGCCAACCCTTGACCATGGAGGTGGATGAAGAAAGATAAGCAGAAGTCTGTCGAGATATCCTGCGGATTCTTCGCCTTGACAAAGGCCACCCATTTTCTCCAAGATTACTCATATTGCCTTCTAGTAGATTTGCACCTATATTCCTCTAGGAAGTCTATGCTGGCTTTCGAAATCCCCAAACGCTTTCTCACCGCTAGGGAGAGAAAATCATGAGCTGCTGGGTCTGGGTTTTCTGTAATGAAGCGCAGACAGTCGACTTCTGGACTCGCTGGGTCGGAACTGGATCTGGTAGCGGTACAAACTTCAGCCGCAGTTCCAATGCCAGGGGGAACCATATGCTGTTCGGCCACTTGTGGGCCACTATTGCCGCTACCCCCTTGAAGGATCTCAGTTTGTTGAGGACCCTCAACAGAAGGTTGTGAGGAGGGAACAGATAAATCCTGGACCATCTGTTCCAGTCGAGGGACATCGCGTCCACTGCTTCCGCTAAGGGGTCCTCGTACGGGGACACGTACAGGGGCAACTTCTTGTTGTCTTTCGTCGCAAAGAGGTCTATCTGCAGTTCTGGGACTTGATTCAGAATGAAGGAGAATGATCCTGCGTCTAAGGACCATTCCGACTCTATCGGTGTGAACCTGGATAGAGCGTCCGCTGTCACATTACGGACTCCTTGAAGGTGAACTGCCGACAGGTACCACTTCTTCTTTTCCGCCAATCGGAAGATGGCCAACATCACCTGGTTGAGAGGTGGTGACCTCGATCCTTGTCGATTCAAGCATCTCACAACTACCTCGCTGTTCATCACCAACCTTATGTGGATCGAGTGGCGCGGGGAGACTTTCTTTAAGGTAAGGAGCACTGCCATAGCTTCTAGAAAGTTTATGTGAAAGGTCTTGAATAGCTTGGACCAAGTCCCCTGGACTTTTTTCCGATGAGAGTGACCTCCCCACCCCTCCTTCGAGGCGTTTGAGTGAATCGTCACCGACGGGGGAGGTGGCTGAAGAAGAACCGACTTCTTTAGATGTCTGGCTTGGGACCAAGGCCTGAGAAGAGTACGTAGCTGAGGCGGAACTGGTCTTCTCAGATCTCTTCACGCGTTTGATGCATAACTTCTCCAAACTCCGGTTGCATCCTTTAGCTGTGCTCTTAGCACTGGGTCTGTCACCGAAGCAAACTGGAGAGAGCCCAGTACCCTCTCCTGTTCGCGTCTTGATATCCTTTCGAAATCTAGAAGTCTCTTGACAGAACCCGCTAACTTCTTTCCTTTTCTTCGCCGCGATGGAGAAACGGTGTGACATTAGGTCCCAGTGGATTCCCAGCCACTGGAACTTTTGAGATGGAGAAAGACGAGACTTTTTTCTGTTGATCTTGAAGCCTAGATACTCGAGGAACTGGATCACTTGACTGGAAGCTTGCAAGCATTCTGTCTCGGATGCTGCCCACACCAGCCAGTCGTCCAGGTAGGCTACTACCTGAATTCCCTTTAGGCGTAATTGTTTGAGAGCTACACTCGCAAGCTTCGTGAAAATCCTTGGGGCTATATTTAGCCCGAATGGCATGGCTCTGAAGGCGTATAGTCTTCGTTGTAGCCTGAACCCTAGGTAGGGGGAGAGTCGACGGTTGATTGGAACGTGCCAATAGGCGTCTGACAAGTCTATAGAGACGGAAAATGCCCTCTTGGGCAGTAAGGTCCTTATGTGTTGCAGTGTTAGCATCTTGAATTTGCAATTCACTATGAACTTGTTGAGTGGCGACAAGTCCAGAATGACTCTGAGCTTTTCCGAGTCTTTCTTGGGAACACAAAACAGCCTCCCTTGGAATTTGATGGACTTCACCCTTCGGATCACTTTTTTCTCCAACAGTTCTTGAACGTACTCCTCCAGAACGGGGGTGGAGTGTTGGAAAAACCGAGGGCACGGGGGTGGAGTGCTGTACCAGCTCCAGCCCAGTCCGTTCTTGAGTAGGCTGTGGGCCCAGGGATCGAAGGTCCACCGATCCCGAAAACTCTGAAGTCTCCCTCCTACCGGCATCATCTCACTTGGACTGCCGTCCTGAGGTCTTGCCTCCCTGACAGCGACCACCCTTGAATCCCCTTCCCCTTGAGGGGCGCCTAGACGAGCCTCTGGCTGCTCCTCTAGGCTTTGCTCGAAAGGAAGTAGACTGCCCTTCGAACGTTTGGGTGAATGCCGTGGACTGTGTCGACAAAGCCTGGGGTACCCACTGGAAAGTGGTCGGGGTTTGTGCCACCATCTGGGGCACTGAAGGCAATGGCAATTGCAGTTGCTGTTGCTGTCTAAGAGGCTTGGCTGGCCGAGACGGTATCCTAGTCCTCATAGTCTTCCTCTTTGGTTGAGGACCCTCATCTGGGGAAGACTTTCTTTTGTTAGCCAGGCCCCACTTCTGGAGAAGGTTTCTATTCTCCAAGGCGGCCTTATCAACAACTTCTTTGACCAATTCTGTAGGGAAAAGGTCTTTGCCCCAAATGTTAGAGGAGATTAGTTTCCTTGGCTCGTGCCTCACCAAAGCCGAGGTGAACACGAACTCCCTACAAGCTCTCCTCGCCCTGACGAAGCTATCAAGATCCTTCGTCACTGTGGCCAGATGAGTCTTGGCCACTACCATGAACATTTCATGGACCTTGGGGTCACTTGCCATCGTCTCGAGAGTAGTCTGAAGAGACATTGAGGCAGCCAGTCTTTCTTTTGTCTCGAGCTCTCTCCGCAAAAGAAAGTCAGACAGCTTAGGGAGGTCCTCGCCGAACTGACGTCCGGCAATATCAGCCTCCAACTTCTCAACTGAGAACGTAAGATGGACGTCCTTCCAGTCTTTGTGGTCCATAGGCAGGGCCAGTGACAAGGGTTTACACTCCTCCAGGGAGGGGCAAGGCTTGCCGGCCGCGACTGCTTTTAGTACAGCCGCAAACCCTTTCTGTAAAAAAGGGAAGGCTCTAGCAGGAGAGGACACAAAGGAAGGGAGCTTCTTGCTCAATGCAGCTACCTTTGAGTTTGAAAAGCCCCTTTCTTTCATCGAGGATGAAAGCAAAGCTTGAGCCTTAGCATGGTTCATCACTATGACCTCCTTTGGCTCTGTCTCCTCCTTTGAAGCTGGTTCCTTCCTCAGCCGGACGTAACAGTCCGGATATGACGCCTTGCTGGGCCAGATTCCACCTTCTCTAGGGGAACTGAACCCAACTTATCCGAGATGACGATCTTACCAGTCGTCATCGGCATGTGCTCAGCATACCTCCATGGGTTAATATCTGAGCACAAGGGAAGGTCTTTCACATTGAGCCTTTTCTAGGGCCCATGTGATGCTGCAAGGCTCTGCATCCGCAGTTCAATTGCAGCCGCCTTCTCCTGATTCTCCTTCTGCATTTGTTGGATCATTCCAACAATGGAGGAGAGGGCTTGTCACAGCTCTACTGGGAGAGCGGATGATGTTGAGGAAATAGGCTCCGGGATCTGAACCGGAGTAGCCGACACCTCGTCGGCCACTTCCTCTACAATGTCTGGGGCTTGAACTTCATCGTGGCCTCCTGCCAGGAGGTCTTCCTCCAGACGTTCGTCCACATCAGACATCCTGTCATCCAACTGGATGTCATGCAACGCTACCGCGACTACAGCATCCACCTGGGTCTGAACTTGGGGGATCTCCTCTTGAGGCTGGGGAATCACCGCATCAGCTGATGCCTTAGGGAAAAGATACGCCCTCATCTTCTCACTTGGAAGATAAGGTCCAGAGGTGTTCTCCTGGAAGCCCCGTACCCAGGTACGAAGCTTTTCCCTTGCTATATCCCTTGATTACGCCGTCCTAGGGGAATCAAAGGCCTCAGTAATCAGGTTAGTGCACACAGTACATACCTGAGGGTCCCAATACTGGAGATCACCTTTGGAGACAGCGCATGCTGCGTTCCTCCTACAAAACTCATGTCCGCAGAGGTTCTTACTGCGGACGTTGCAGAAAACACTTCTGCACTTCGGAGGGTCCTCCTGTAAAGAGAAGAAATTTCCATGAGTATCAAGTGAACTACATATCACTGGATATGCACAGTTTAGCATAACAATTCAGAAAGGAAAGACACACACATGTGTTTCCTTCACAACCAATTGCTGCAGCCTTCCAGATAATAAAATCGTATGGTTAATCTCTTCTAGAATAACCAATGAAAAGTTTCCAGAAGAAACAGGTGTAGCTCACACCTAAGTAATGATTTTAAAATCCTGGATAATAGACAAGAAAGAACTACCTTTCTTATCTGTAAGGCAACAGCAAAGGGCTATGCAAGACAACACAAAAGTGTTAGAATACACAGTGCTGTACCAAAACTATACTATAGTTTTCTTCTTACAGTATATGCTATACTAAAGAATACTGGAACAGTATAGAAGGTTATGTGCCGGCCGGCACACACCATAACTAGCTTTAAAGTATACTACTTAACAGCTATAAGGCGGCAGAACTCTGGTTCAAATGCATGTGCCGGCCGGCAACGGCCAATGTCGGCCGGCAATGACTGCCGGCCGGCAACTACACAAGGTAGTACCCTGCTGCCGGCCACTGTTCATAGCGACCGGCAGACCAGGGCTGACATTAGCCGGCCGGCAAGGTAAACAACTGATGCCGGCCGGCAGCAAAAGAACCAGAGGACTACGACTGCCCGGCTGCCGGCCTCACAGGCCGGCAGCCGGGTCGGGTACAGCACTAGAAGAAGAACAGAATGGATACCGGGATAAGAGCGTACACTACCTCCAAGCCCGGCAATCCGAAAGAGTGCATATAAGGAAGGGGAGAATCTAATTCAGGCTTCCTGACCAATACCGTCTGGCTCTACAGGCAGGCATGGATGAGGGACCAAGGGAGGTCCGGGCAGCACTCAAAGCCGGCCGGCCGGCAATTCCACATCCTAACCTATTCTAGGTCCAGATGTAGAATGACGTACAATACTGTAATGGCTAGGCCATTACGGAGATAGAGGGGGAAGGGACAAAAGAGGGTCCTACCAACCTTGCTTTAGTGAAGGATCACCCGCAGCCAAGAAAACTCATCTTAGCCTAAGGGAGATCCAAGAAGGGAGGCCAGCAATACTTGCCAGCTCCCAGAGAACCAAAGCAAGGAAGGTGTTGCTACTCCCAGGGAAAGAATCTTAACCTCCCCCGAGAACAGCAACAAGGACTAGTCTGCTAGATCACAAAAGAAGGAATCATCTCGTACAGAAACCTTCGGTAGTGACCTAAGGAGGCTAAGCCTCCTATGTCTGTGTCAAGCCAGCGAGGGAGACTCTACCCCAAGCCAGACAAACACAGACTTCAGACTAAAAACTCTGTTGTTCTGTCCCTCTCTGAAAACCAGACTTACTGGAACAGGAAGGTACAGTAACACCCCAGTATAGTTTTATCGAAAGTTAATTCAGATAAACCACTTAGGGATAAGCCCAAGGCTTAAACAGAGGGAAAGGGATTGCATACCTTCTCCGAAGAAAAGACAGCAACCGGGGAGTATGAGAAAGTATACTAAGGCTCCATAAGCAATTTAGCCTAGGCACCAAGAGAATCGATTACCTAAATCACCGAAACTCACTCGTATACTATCTTGGAAATATTCAACATAATCTTAAATGTATAAAAAACAGCCTAAAGCTTCAATAAAATTTTAATACACTCGGAAAAACCAAAATCATGCATGAAGTACTAGGACCAAACGACTAGGCTACATGGCCTAGCATAGGCCAGAGTTGGCGAATACTTCGCCAAAAATAATACTAAAGCACGAAAGGAAATCCTATGTAACGCTAAATAGCTAAAATTTATTAAAGCAAAACAACCGGGAATGTCGCTCTGGCTAACTAAAACTCATACCTAGCGAGCGACAGCGTCCATGACGCCTCCGGTAGGCTACGGCTCTTGTAACAAAGATTAAACCTATTAATCACTTAAAAATTTACCAAGAGCCTATATTTATACATAAAAGACATGGTACTTAACTTATCGGAGGCCGGTGAAGTTGGAGAAGCCATGAAAAGTCGAATAAATCCAAGATTTGCGAGAAACACAGGAAAAAACACCGAGTTGTTAAGCTACGCAAAAAGGAATACAGATGGCGCCAGGCACGCTTACGAAACGGGAGAATAGGGAGCCTTGGGAGCGGCTCCCCCTTTTTCTTTCCCAATTTCGTTTCATGCCAATTGACCCCTTCGATACGTAATCTCTGTTCGGGGTGCAGATTGCCATGTGGCGTGTCAAGAATACGTCCTCTGATATGTCGCGATATCCCTTTCACGAGGGATATTCGCTCCAGGCGTTAGAATTCTGGTACCTTAAGGTAAATTCTCTGGGAATATCGCCGTAGTTGTAATATACCCTAGGAAGCTACCCAATAGGAACTTCCATCAGGACGACATGGCCTTGAGCCCAAAAATATATATATATATATATATATATATATATATATATATATATATATATATATATATATATATATATATATATATATATATATATATATATATATATATATATATATATATATATATATATATATATATATATATATATATTCACACTTATATATGTAAATATATATATATATATATATATATATATATATATATATATATATATATATATATAATTATATATATATATAATTATATATATATATGTATATATATACATATATAAATATATATATATATATATATATATATATATATATATATATATATATATATATATATATATATATATATATATATACATATATAAATATATATATATAAATATATATATATATATATATATATATATATATATATATATATATATATATATATATATATATATATATATATATATATATATATATATATATATATGTATATATATATATATATATATATATATATATATATATATATATATATATATATATATATTTATATAATCATCAGCCGTTACTATTCTATTGTACAAAAAATGGCTCACACATGTCCTTCCACCCTCGTTTT
>NC_090749.1:65239974-65242060 GCF_036898095.1 Palaemon carinicauda
ACTCACTGTCCATCGCCCCTGCCGTTCATGGACGGTCTTTAAACCTTAAACAAGCTTGCGAAGGGAGGCAGAGGCACCAGGGGAGCTTACAGGTAGCTCCTTCATCACTTTCAGTAAAGCCTCAACAGCTGGAAGCTCACCATCTCGCATAGAATGTAAGAATTCCTCTCCAGCGAAATTATCTACTGCTTTCATTACAGGCGAAACCCTGGTCCTTGGTAGTTGGGATTTAATGATACCGTATCTGTGTTGTTTAGCTATCCTTTGCAAGGACTGATCAGAGATATTCCTTCAAAAGTAAGAGTCCTTCTCATAACATCCGTTTCACTTTTATTCGTCTTGATGTCGAGAATAACTCTGAACATTCATATTCATTTTCCTCATATCACATACTAAATCTATGTTGTTCAATTTCAACGATCATTCTCACCTAAAGATAATTATATTTTAGCGTCATATTATATGGATATGTGAAATGAATGTCCTGTATTTTCCTTTAGTTCTTAGTTCTCATTTTTTTTATCTCGGCAACAAACTTAAATAAGGAAGAGCTGTTGTACAGTATTTTAACCAATATATATATATATATATATATATATATATATATATATATATATATATATATATATATATATATATATATATATATATATATATATATATATATGTTGATATTTTTAGTATTTCGAGAAACCGTGACCCTTCTCTTGATTTGACATTTGCGACGTTTGATCATCGAGCAAATGTTTGTAAACACGAAATTTGCGTGTTTAACTTTCCTGTGTATTTATCATTAGCTTGGTCGTCTGAAAGCAGCAAATTGAAGGAAAATACGCAGTTTGGAAATTCACGAAGATTTCATTGCTTTCCAATTAAGATATAAAAGGAAAATATTTTTTTTTAAAGAAGGAATGCAATCCTTTATGTATGTATGTGACTTGAGTGGGGAGGCCGTAACTTGGTGAACGGGTTTGCGTATCGCCATGGTCAGCAAAACTGTACTAGTCATGGCCATTCATAATAGTCTGGTATCCACTGGGTAATCAGATGAAAGTCTTCTTCTAATCCCCAGATATGTATGAGTCCTTTGTCATCCAGTTGACTAGTGGACTAGTAAACGTTGCATTTGTTGTTGTTGTTGTTGTTTAAAGGTTTCAAACACCGTTCATGAATGACAGAGGCAAGGGAGATCAGTGCCCAAGCTCCCTCTCCAACCAAGGACCAAGGAGAGCCAGGAAATGGCTGCTGATGACCCGGCAGATAGACTATAGACTCTCCCAAACCAGCCATCCTTAGATTAAATGGACAAAGCCTTATTTTCACCAAATGGCAACACTATTGACCATTAAAATAGCTGATGATAACAATTGCAATTAAATAAACATCTTTGAAATGCTAATCTCATAGCAATAAATGTATGTAAACAATGTAAATAAAAATAAAATAGAAATTATGAATCTCTAAAATATTTTGAATGCTGAATGTAGCAATTAACGGAGTTTCTTCAGTTTGGATATAATCAATTAGGAGAGAGATTCGAATAAACTAATTTAAAAACATGGAAATTTAAAGAAAAATGGTGTTGCAAAATGAATAGATCATATTTTTATATCATAACAGGGATTAGATCCCCATAAAGGAAAAAGATGAAAATTATATATGTGTATACATATATATATATATATATATATATATATATATATATACACATTTGTATGTGTATATATATATGTATATATGTACGTATGTATGTATGGATGTATATACGTGTATATATATATATATATATATATATATATATATATATATATATATATATATATATGATATATGTATTATACTTATATGTATATTTATATATATATATATATATATATATATATATATATATATATATACATATATGTATATATATAAATATATATATAATATATATATATATATATATATATATATATATATATATATATATATATGTGTGTGTGTGTGTGTGTGGTGTGTGTGTGTTTGTGTTTGTAATTATTAATCATATAATATAATATATATATATATATATATATGATTAATAATTACACACAAACACACA
>NC_090749.1:65242560-65245060 GCF_036898095.1 Palaemon carinicauda
CTGGTGGAGTCCAGTTGAACGTTTTATTTATATATAAATATATATACATATATATATATATATATACTGTATATATATATATATATATATATACTATGTATATAAATATATACATACATATATATATATATATATATATGTATATATTATATATATATATAAATATATATATATATATATATATATATATATATAATATATATAATATATATATATATATATATAAACACACACTTGTACATAAATATGTAATCTTATTCTTATATGTGATATATCCTCTTTGATGACGAGAGACCCAATCTTACACATACAAAGACAAGTTTTTTGCATCAACATTTATATAGACAAGTATTACAGCAAGAGAAGTTCTGCCCTTTGAATTGAAGTTGAATACTAATACATATCTTTCTGTATCTGACTTATATATCTAAAAAGCTCTGTTACTGTAATATAAGATAAAACATTCAAAATTATCTCAGGTTATATTTCAAATAGATAAAGTACGAACGAAATATGTCAAAAATCTGTAATTATGATACTTGGGAATAAGTCATCCAACTTTGGAACCTGAAAAAAAAAAAAAAAAAAAAAAAAAAATTCTCCTTGGAATTCCTATCAAATTTATTTAAATTTGATTTGAGATATGTCAGAATTAGAAATTATGTCGATACGGAGAGAGAGAGAGAGAGAGGAGAGAGAGAGAGAGAGAGAGAGAGAGAGATATTAATGGCCAAACTTAAATGGTAAAAGTTAGTTTAGCAGTCGGTTGATGACTCTCTCTCTCTCTCTCTCTCTCTCTCTCTCTCTCTCTCTCTCTCTCTGGAATATTTACATTGGACTAGAGTTAAAAGTTTGCTATAAGTACTAGTGTACTACAATTAATAATAATAATAATAAATAATAATAATAATAATAATAATAATAATAAAATAATAAACTACTTGCAGAATTTTGAACCTTTCTTCATTAGTTATTGATACACTAGAGAATTTAACTTCCTAAGGTATAAAAACCTTCTCTTCATCAACTGCTACTACGGTTGATTTTTGCTCGCCATCAATTACTAGCACATGATTATAACAATTTGTTTTTCCGATCAACTACTAGTAGTGTTTAAAGACCGCTCATGAATGGCAGCGGCAAGAGACAATGACAACAACTTAAAGGCTGACCAAAGCCTCTTCTCCACCCAAGCTAGAGAACAGGGACGGCCAGGCAATGGTCACTGATGACTTCAGGACGTAGACATTTAGGTTCCCTCAAACCCACTATCATTAGCTCACAAGGATGGTAAGGTTGTAGACACTACAAAAAAATATCGAGCTTGAGCGGAATTCGTACTCCGGTCCAGCAGATTGTCAGGTAGAGACGTTTAGGAAGAGGCTACAAAAACTCTTTAAATATAAAAGAGTTCCTCATTAACAATATTAAATAACTCAAATGGCAAAAAGCCTTTTCCATAATTGGGAACCTTCTCTCACAAGACCAATTAAAACTTTAAAACTATTCGCATTTCTTAAGGAGGTCCACTCCAGGTACGATTTGGAATATTCCCATTCCAAAGTCATTATTTTTGGAATGGTTCTCTCTCCCAAAAGGGAATGCTATCTCCCCCACAGCTGAAAAACAAGCGTTCGATGCCCACAACTCGATAGAAAAGGAAATTACTATAAAAAAAAAAGGTTTTCTTACTAGTGTGCCTCTACTAAAAATAGGAAATTAGGTATCTGGTTATCAGCTGACTTTTGTGGGTCGCAGGCGAGAAAGGAATACATCATATGAATAAGAAGCTATTCATCAATTAGTATACTTTCAATAATTTTCCTTTATTCTTTCCTATTCAAATATTCAATTTCACACGCACGCACACACACGCACACAAAAATACACACACACACACACACCCACACACACACATATATATATATATATATATATATATATATAAATATCTGTCTATATATATATACATATATATATACACATATAAATATCTCTCTCTCTCTCTCTCTCTCTCTCTCTCTCTCTATATATATATATATATATATGCGTGTGTGTGTGTGTGTGTGTTTGTGTGTATAATACCACCTCAAACATTGAAAAAAAAGACACAAAGTCCCCTAGATACCCTGTCACCTCTCCTGTATAAATAAAACATTACATCACTCTTCAATATTTTTTCTTCTTGTACAAGTCAAGACTTCTTATCCTCCCTTGTCGATATATTGGTCTTCTAACCTGATTACCCATTTTTCTGGTCATGGAGAAAGAATATTTCTTTTACACCACATTAATTAAATTTTAATATTTTGGACACCACATAGAGTAAATTTCAATGTTTTTTGACACCGCATACAGTAAATTTTAATATTTTTTGACACCACATAAAGTAAATTTTGATACTTTTGACACCACATAAAGAAAATTTCAATATTTTTGGACACCACATAAAGTAAATTCGAATATTTTTTTACACAACATACAATAAATTTGGTTTTAT
>NC_090749.1:65250060-65260060 GCF_036898095.1 Palaemon carinicauda
TCACTAGAAATATTGTATATACAGTAGTTTTGTAAATTGTTTCATGTATTGCTCATTTTTTAACATAAATATACAAGTCAAATCTTATCACATTTTATTCGAAATGTTTATGTTAGGAACAAGATGATTAGTATTGAAAATATCATTTCGTGTAATTTACACGGGTTCCGCTAGTCGTTATTATTATTATTATTATTATTATTATTATTATTATTATTATTATTATTATTATTTGGTGAGCTACAATCCTATTTGGAAAAGCAGGATGCTATAAGCACAAGGGCTCCAATTGGGAAAAATAACCCAGTGAGGAGAGGAAATAAGGAAACATAGAATATTGTGCCTGGGTGTACCTTCAAGCAATAGAACTCTACCACAAGACAGTAGAAGAACTTGGTACAGAGACTATGGCACTACCTAAGACTAGAGAACAATGGTTTGATTTCTCCTAGAAGAGCTGCTTACCATGCTAGATTGTCTCTTCTACCCTTACCAAGAAGAATGTAGCCAATTAAGATCAAGATCAACTTTTACCAGAACCATCTACATTGCATTCATGAAAGATTATGTGATGTGGCAGCCTTATACTTTTCTATAAAGTATGAAGATTATCTCTCTATCTATCTATCTATCTATATATATATATATATATATATATATATATATATATGTATTACTAACGGAGCCACAACACTAGTTGGGAAAGCAAGATGCTTTAAGCCCAAGGGCTCAGTAGGGAAAAATACCCCAGTGAGCAAAGGAAATAAGTAAGTAAATAAATGATGAGAATAAATTAATAAATTAATAATCAATTAATATATATATATATATATATATATATATATATATATATATATTATAATTATCAACGGACGTTGTTAGTCCACTGCAGAGGAAGGGCCTCAGATATATCCTTCAAAAAGGGTCTGTTTATGGTCTTTTATGCCAGTCTATAACCACACATTTTTTTTTAACTTGACAACCCACTATCTTCTCTTTCTTCCCAAGCTTCTTTTGCAGTCTGTATGGATCCACTTAGTTATTCTTTTTGTCCATCTGTTATCTGTCATTTTCATAATATGCACTGCCCATGCCCATTTATTTCAATTTTGTATATACAACTTCTTATTATACTTTAACTGACACAACAGAGGTATTTGGGAGAAGGGTTTAGGTCCCACGTCCTTCTCAACCCCGGTTACCCTCACTGCAGTCGTCTGACTACCATGTACATACTTCACTACTTAAGTATCAAGAGACTATTCAACTGTTTTTGCTAAGGAGTTGATTGGTTCTACTCTGCTTACTGATTTTACAGAGAAAATCAATCAAAATACTGTAGAATTTAACCTTAAAATGAAAAATAAGGATGAAAACATAAAAAAAAAAAATTCCACAGCATCACACACTTCATGTACCTGCACAGAGGCCTCATCAGCATCACGTCAAGGACCCCTTTCCGTCTCAAAGCTGCACCATTTACCAATGCCACTTCCCAAGTTATGACGTCATGGAGTCGCTCTCTCCTTAAAAACAAGATGAATTCACCCAGAGATGAACGTAATGCCTTTGTGGATACGCTGGAAGAAAGCGCAGACATTCTGAGGCTATTTTTCAGGAGAGATAATGCAACATTTGATAAAAGGCAAAGGAAGTCAACGCAGAAAATATATACAGATGTGTTCGAGAACAGCAAGAGAAGAAGAAAAGAAAGGACTGGCGGAATTTGCAGAGTTTCTCCTCTGTGCGAAAACTAAGCGACTAGTGATTAAATTTCAGCCCTGCTATTTTTTCCCTGAAGAGAGCCTGGCATGAAAGAAATTATAAAAAAAAGGATATTTTATCTCAAATACTCACTGCTCGCTGGAGGCTGAAGCCGGTTGCTCGTTTTGGTCGGCAGGAACATTTCAGAGGAGAAAATGATCGCTGACTGAGCGCTCCCTAGTTAATATTTTCCCCAAAAACTTGCGAGGCGAGATCCACGAGCCTAAAGGAAATTTAGCTGCTGAGACCAGCGTCGCTGCTTTGTGAGAAATATCTGTAGGTTTCTCTTCATCTCCCGAGGTGCCATTGATGACAGCAGAGATGTGGGAAGTGGTAACTTTATGGGGAAGAGTGCCAGAGTGTCGTCTTAGCTTCAGGAAAAGCTTAAGACTAGCCATTTTTTTCTGAGAGTCTTTCACTTGTCTGAGAACAAAATAGGATAAGTAAGTGTCCCCTCAGGAGAGTGCACTCACGGTTGCCAGATACACAATAATAACTTGTTTTTCTTCAACTTCGTTTTGGACGATGACTCTTCAATTGAGAGGCTTCAAAAAGGAAGAAATGAAAGAAACCAAAATAATGTGGGGTTTTGAAAGAATGATTGAGGAGTACTTTCAGGGTCAGCGTAAAATGTGTGGATGGGTCTACTCTACTAAGGAAAAATCCATTGAGGAAAGGAAATAAGGAAACAGATAGAATAGTGTGCCTGAGTGTACCTTCAAGCAAGACAATGCTAACCCAAGACTAGAGAATAGAAGATCTGATTACCATAGCTGAAAAGTCTCTTCTACCCTTACTAATTTATTAGTAAAAACCAATGAATACTTTAAATTAAAAATTTAAACAGGTTCCTGCTTCCATAAAAACGAACACATGAAAGAATCTCACACAAACAAACATTTTGAAATAATGTTCTTCGAATAAACAAACACAAAGTATACTGCAGACTCCTTCTGATATACAAACAAAGGAAACACTATCATTATTATTATTTCCTAGTTGGAAAAGCAGTATGCTATAAGCCACATAAGCGTTCCAACAGAGAAAACAGCCCAGTGAGGAAAAAAAACAACAAGGAAACAGATAAGTGTTTCTGACTGTACCCTCATGCAAGAGAATTTTTTACCTAAGACAGTAGTTTGACAAAGTTAATCATTCGAACAAAAGTTCCTGAAAGCTGAGTTGAGAAGACACATCTAACACTTCAAGACAAGGAAATAACCCATAAGAAACCTGTATTCGAGTTTATAGATGAAAATATATCTGAAATAATCTCCCTCTTACACTTAAAGAGAACATGCTTATCCTTCTTTTAATTTAGGTCTCGTATCCTGGGGAAATACTTTTACTCATATTCATATTCAAATCTTTTATCATTTGTAATTTCTCTCATGAGGAAGGAATAGATATGTGTATATATAAGTATATATATAAATATATATATATATATATATATATATATGTATATATATATAAATATGTGTATATATATATATATATATATATCTATATATATATGTATATATATACAGTACATTTGAATATATATATATATATATATATATATATATTCAAATGTATATATATACATATATATACATACACACACACACACATATATATATATATATATATATTCAAATTTATATATATACATATATATATACATACACACACACACACATATATATATATATATATATATTATATATATTTTATGTTATATATATATATATCATATATATACATGTATACATTATATATATATATATATATATATATCATATATATACATGTATACATTATATATATATATATATATATATATATATCCCTTTCTGAGTGGGAATACCTTACCGTGGTGGAAGAGTTTGTGTATCGCCATGATCAATAAAGCTATGAGCGATTAGACAAAAGTCCTTCCACCATCACTAATCGGTAGTGGACAGCGTGGTGATGAAAACTGGCCAAACCTATGACATGTATTGACATGTCTCGGGACGTTGTCCAACAGTGGATTAGAAACGGCTTCTTTTGTTGTGTTTATATAGCATACTGCTTTTCCAACTAGGAAATAATAATAATGACAGTGTTTCCTTTGTTTGTATATCAGGAGTCTGCAGTATACTTTGCACTGTAATTGTTCAGTGGCTACTCTCCTCTTTTTAAGGGTAGATGAGACTCATTAGCTATGGTAAGCAGCTCTTCTAGGAGAAGGACACTCCAAAATCAAACCATTGTTCTCTAGTCTTGGGTAGTGCCATAGCCTCTGTACCATGGTCTTCCACTATCTTGGGTTAGAATTCTCTTGCTTGAGGGTACATTTGGGCACACTATTCTATTAATTTTTCTTCCTCTTGTTTTGTTAAAGTTTTTATAGTTTATATAGGAGATATTTATTTCATTGTTATTCGTAAAATTTTCATTTTTTTCCTTCCTTCCTTTCCTCACTGGGCTATTTTCCCTGTTGGAGCCCCTGGGCTTATAGCATTCTGCTTTTCTAACTAGGGTTGTAGCTTAGCAATTAAATAATTAAATAATAAATAATATATATATATATATATATATAATATATATATATATATATATATATATATTTACATATATATAATGTTCTTCGAACAAACAAACACAAAGTATACTGCAGACTCCTGATATACAAACAAAGATTTATGCATTGCTTTGAGTTTTTGTTGAATTCTGAGAAAAAAACGGAATATAACTTTTATTTCAATAATTGCAAATTATGGGTTTGTGCATGTATTGTACCACTATATAGGGGCAAGGGAGATGTGCATGAGTGTTGTAATTCAAGAGGTATTAGTTTGTTGAGTGTAGTTGGAAAAGTTTATGGTAGAGTAATGATTAATAGGATCAAGGATAAAACAGAGAATGCAATCTTAGAAATACAGGGTGGTTTTAGAAGAGGTAGGGGTTGTATGAATCAGATTTTTACAGTTAGGCAGATATGTGAGAAATATTTAGCAAAAGGTAAGGAGGTGTATGTTGCGTTTATGGATCTGGAGAAAGCGTATGATAGAGTTGATAGGGAAGCAATGTGGAATGTGATGAGGTTATATGGAGTTGGTGGAAGGTTGTTGCAAGCAGTGAAAAGTTTCTACAAAGGTAGTAAAGCATGTGTAAGGATAGGAAATGAAGTGAGTGATTGGTTTCCGGTGAGAGTGGGGCTGAGACAGGGATGTGTGATGTCGCCGTGGTTGTTTAACTTGTATGTTGATGGAGTGGTGAGAGAGGTGAATGCTCGAGTGCTTGGACGAGGATTAAAACTGGTAGACGAGAATGACCATGAATGGGAGGTAAAGAAGAGAAGCTTGGACGATTAGTGACAGAATTTGGAAGAGTGTGTGAGAGAAGGAAGTTGAGAGTTAATGTGGGTAAGAGTAAGGTTATGAGATGTACGAGAAGGGAAGGTGGTGCAAGGTTGAATGTCATGTTGAATGGAGAGTTATTTGAGGAGGTGGATCAGTTTAAGTACTTGGGGTCTGTTGTTGCAGCAAATGGTGGAGTGGAAGCAGATGTACGTCAGAGAGTGAATGAAGGTTGCAAAGTGTGGGGTCAGTTAAGGGAGTAGTAAAAAATAGAGGGTTGGGCATGAATGTAAAGAGAGTTCTATATGAGAAAGTGATTGTACCAACTGTGATGTATGGATCGGAGTAGTGGGGAATGAAAGTGATGGAGAGACAGAAATTGAATGTGTTTGAGATGAAGTGTCTAAGGAGTATGGCTGGTGTATCTCGAGTAGATAGGGTTAGGAACGAAGTGGTGAGGGTGAGAACGGGTGTAAGAAATGAGTTAGCGGCTAGAGTGGATATGAATGTGTTGAGGTGGTTTGGCCATGTTGAGAAAATGGAAAATGGCTGTCTGCTAAAGAAGGTGATGAATGCAAGAGTTGATGGGAGAAGTACGAGAGGAAGGCCAAGGTTTGGGTGGATGGATGGAGTAAAGGAAGCTCTGGGTGATAGGAGGATAGATGTGAGCGAGGCAAGAGAGCGTGCTAGAAATAGGAATGAATGGCGAGCGATTGTGACGCATTTCCGGTAGGCCCTGCTGCTGCCTCCGATGCCTTAGATGACCGCGGAGGTAGCAGCAGTAGGGGATTCAGCATTATGAAGCTTCATCGGTGGTGGATAATGTGGGAGGGTGGGCTGTGACACCCTAGCAGTACCAGCTGAACTCGGTTGAGTCCCTTGTTAGGCTGGGAGGAAGGTAGAGAGTAGAGGTCCCCTTTTTGTTTTGTTTCATTGTTGAAGTCGGCTAACCCCCAAAATTGGGGGAAGTGCCTTTGGTATATGTATGTATGTATATAATATATATATATATATATATATATATATATATATTGCTGAGCTATAACCCTAGTTGGAAAGGAAAAATACTATAAGTCCAGGGACTCCAACAGGGAAAATAGACCAGTGGGGAAAGGTAACAAGTAAAAAGGAAATATTTCATGAATAGTAACAACATTGAAATACATATCTCCCACATAAAAAATAAAAACTTTAGCAAAATAAGAGGAAAAGAAATAGGATAAAATAGTGTACCCGAGTGTACCCTCAAGCAAGAGAACTCTAAATCAAAGACAGTGGAAGACCATAGTACAGATGCTATGGCACTACCCAAGACTAGAGAACAATGGTTTGATTTTGGAGTGTCCTTCTCCTAGAAGAGCTGCTTACCATAGCTAAAGAGTTTCTTCTACCCTTACTAAGAGGAAAGTGGCCACTGAACTATTACAGTGCAGTAACCCCTTGTGTGAAAAAGAGTAGTTTGCTAAACTCAGTGTTGTCAGGTGCATGAGGGTAGAGGAGAATCTGTAAAGAATAGGCTAGGCTATCCGGTGTGAAAGCAACTGAGTTCATAACCTTCTCTCGGCCCGTCACATTGGTGACCCCGGAAGTCGACTCGCTCACACCGCCTTCCACCCCCTCTAACCTCGCTCTCCACATTAGCGCACCCACGGATGCCTACGCCCACCTCCTCACGTCGTACCCGGAAGTTTTCCGTCCAGAACTCGCTAAACGCCCACGGTTCCTGCCAAGCACGGTATTTATCACCATATCAAGACGACGGGACCCCCAGTCTTCGCAAAATTCAGACGTTTGGCACCGGAACGATTGGCAGCTGCCAAACAGACGTTTGCCGAAATGGAGGAAATGGGCCTTTGCCAAAAGGCCTCCAGCCCATGGTCGTCACCCTTACACATCGTTCTGAAGAAAGACGGCTCCCTCCGTCCGTGCGGGGATTAAAGGTGCCTGAACATGCAAACAGAACCGGATCACTACCCCTTCCCAAACATTGCCGACGTGACCTCCTACCTGCACAAAGCAAAGGTTTTCCCTACGCTTGACCTCCTGAAGGGGTATTATCAGGTGCCTATGAACCCAGGAGACATCCCCAAGACTGCCATCACCACTCAGTTGCTTCCATCCTGTCTTTGAGTCACAACCATTCCTATGGCCTCTTTGGTTACGGTTCTTTCTCTTTGCCTTCACATACGCCGAATAGTCTGGCCTATTCTTAACAGATTCTCCTCTGTCCTCACACACCTGACAACACTGAGGTTACTAAACAATTCTTCTTCGCTCAAGGGGTTAACTACTGCACTGTATTTGTTCTGTGGCTACTTTCCTCTTAGTAAGGGTAGAAGAGACTCTTTAGCTATGGTAAGCAGCTCTTCTAGGAGAAGGACACTCCAAAATCAAACCATTGTTCTCTAGTCTTGGGTAGTGCCATAGCCTCTGTACCATGGTCTTCCACTGTCTTGGGTTAGAGTTCTCTTGCTTGAGGGTACAATCAGGCACACTATTCTATTTAATTTCTCTTCCTCTTGTTTTGTTAAAGTTTTCATAGTTTATATAGGAAATATTTATTTTAAAATTTACTCTTCTTAAAATATTTTATTTTTCCTTCTTTCCTTTCCTTACTGGGCTATTTTCCCCTGTTGGGGCCCCTGGGCTTATAGCATTTTGCTTTTCCAGCTAGGGTTGTAGCTTAGCAAATAATAATAATAATAATAATAAATTCCAATTCAGTATCTTTCAACCCAAGGTATCTAACTCTTCCCACATGTTGAGGAATTTGAATTTTTAATTTGTTTACTCTTTTAATCGGCTTCTCTTCCCACATGACTGAACCTTCTCGGATTCCTCTCATCTTTAAACAACTCTAGTATCTCGACATTTCTTAACCATGCAATCTATCTTATGCCTTTCGTTTCAGCAGATTTAACCTTTTCATTAAGTTCCAACATCCACATTTGCTTTCCTTCAAGAAGTCATTGGTTTCTAGAGTTTGTGTCTCCTGCTAGAATCACTACTTCAATGTGACTCATCTTTCATAATTCTTTTACAAATTGGCAGCTTCAATAAGTCCAATACCACCATTGTCTTCATCAGCTGTAACTAGACCCTTGGAGGATAAAGGTCTCAGACATGTCCTTCCACTATCGTCTTTTTATAGTCTTTCTATGGCAGTCTTTAACCACATATTTTCTTAGCTCGTTAATCCATCGTGGTCTCTTCCTTCCCCTGCTTTATTTGAAATCCCTAGGAGACCCAGGTTGTTATTTGTAATGTCCATATATTATCTGCCATTCTCATTATATATCCTGTCCGTGTCCATTTCTTTCATTTTTAAATTGCTATAGCATCCATGTTGCTCGTTTTCTGTCCCATAGTGATATTCCCGTCATTAATCTTTCCATTTTTCTTTGAGTCGTAACTAGCTTATGCTCTATGGCTTTATTAAGGCTCCAATTTTTTTTATATATATATATCTACAGGATAACATCCACACCTCTGTCTTCCTGTCTCTCATCTGCCTTTTTAACCTTTAGTCGCATCAATTTCATTATTCTTTTCTTTTTTTTACTATTGCAAGTACTTTCGAACTCATTATTCTTCTGGAAGCAATCATTACCCTATCCATTCAAGGACTCATTGCAGTTTTTTATTTAGAATTTTTCATTGTTATTATTATTTATTGTTATCAATACTAGCTAAGATACAACCCTAGTTGGAAATGCAGGATGCTTTATAGCACCCTGCATTTCCAACCAGGGCCTCCAACAGGGAAAATAGCCCAGTGAGGAAAGGAAACAAGTAAAAATAACATATTTTAAGAACAGTAACGACATTAAAATAAATAATTCTTATATAAGCTAAAAAAAAAACTTAAACAAAACAAGAGGAAGAGAAATCAGATAGAATAGTGTACCGAAGTGTACCCTCAAGCTAGAAAACTTTAACCCAAGACAGTGGAAGACCATGGTACAGAGGCTATGGCACTACCCAATATTAAAGAACAATGGTTTGTTTTTGGAGTGTCCTTCTCCCAGAGGAGCTGCTTACCATAGGTAAAGAGTCTCTTCTACCCTTATCAAGAGGAGAGTAGCCACAAATAATTACAGTGCACTAGATAACATCTTGAGAGAAGAAGAATTGTTTGGAAATTCCAGTGTTGTCAGGTTTATGAGGATAGAGGAGAATATGTAAAGAATAGGCCAGACTATTCGGTTTATGTGCAGGTAAAGGGAGAATGAATCATAGCCAGAGAGAAGGACCCACTGTAGTACTCTCTGCCCAGTCAAAGTGAATTTTATTATGAATGTTAGATGATGACCCTTGTTAATTGATTGAGGGTATAAGTTATATTAATTTATACATATATATGCATTATTTACCTTTAAAACACCAAGAAATGTCTTAGGTAGAGAGATGGAAGTTAAATCGACAGACAGTTCATCAGAAAGGTGAACCCATATATTCATAATTTTAGCTGACACTAAAAATATCCCTTCAAACATCTTGCCAAAATCCCACCCTTTTTTTTTTTTTTTTTTTATTGGGGGGAGGGCGCTTTTTTCTTTCTATTCCTTTTGAAGCCTCTAAATTGAAGAGTCATCGTGAAATACGAAGTTTAAGAAAAACAATTGTCATTGTGTATCTGGCAACCATGTGTGCACTCTCCTGAGGGGGCAATTACCTATCCTATTTTGTTCCTCAGGCAAGTAAAAGACTCTCAGAAAAAATGTCTAGTCTTGAACCTTTCCTATCGTTGGGATGAAACTGTGACACTTTTCCCCATAAAGTTCCTACTTCCCACATCTCTGCTGGCATCAATGGCACCCCAGGAGAAGAAGAAAAACCGGCAGATATTTCTCACAAAGCAGCGACGCCCGTTCTCCAACTATATTTCCTTTAGGCTCGAGGATCTT
>NC_090749.1:65265060-65287560 GCF_036898095.1 Palaemon carinicauda
GATTATTAAGACAATTCTATTACAAAAGGATAATTTCTAATGGAATCTAGAATTATAGGATTTCTAAATTTTTTTCTGAATCATTTTGCAAGAAAATTATTTTTATAAAAAAAATGCGTTAAAATCCTTCTATTCAAAATGATTAAAGGCCTATCTTTCAATTCGAAATGGTAATAGGCCTATTTTCGATTCCTTTTGTGTGCCTTTTTGGTAAGCTTTGAAGGCGACAATTTTTAGTTTGCGAATCGAGGAATGAATAAAGTCTTCAGATTAAATTAAGTCCGGTTTTTGTCAAGAAACAAAAACACACATGTATATTCCTATGTAGAAACTGTCCCCCCTTTTCGATTTCCGATCGTTGTTTTAATTTTTTTAATTTTTTTTTTTTTGTGTTGTTTCTCAACACCTACTTTTGGAATGCATAATAAATGAATAGATATTGTTTCAATAGAGGGTCAGTATCGGAAAGGAAAAATGCCATTGGGATGGTGTAGCTAATGGGGTTATGGCGGGCTGTTTTTCAGAGGAGATCTGAAGGGAGAAAGGGGCGAGAGAGAGTCTCTGAAGAGAGAAAAGGTTATCAAGAAAGCCTTTAAAGGGAGGCAAGGACTTCCATGGGTCCTCTGAAGGGAAAAAAATAACTTGTAAAAGTCCTCTGAGGGAGGAAGGCTAGTAGAATTGTTCTGAAGAGAGAAAATGATCTTCAGAGAGGCTCTGAATAAAGGAAAGTACTACAAGTCCTCTGAAGGGAGAAAAGGACCTTCAGAGAGGCTCTGAAAGGAGAAAATTGTAGCTCAGAAGAAGGGAAAGATAACAGAACCATGTATGTATACATTTAAAACTTCCGACAACTCACCCTGGTAAGGGGCCGGGGGCTTTCTTTATCAATTCCCCCAAATCTCTAGCTTCATCCCTGGCTATCTGGTAGGAATGAGTAGCACAGTGTGTGTGTTAGGGAAAGGTAGTTCGCTGTACTAATAATGAGACATGTATTAGGGAATGTGAAAGATAAGGTAATAGAAGTGTAAATGTTTATTTTTACTCCCCTTTAGCTTACACTAACTCTCTCCCTTCCTTAATAATAATAATAATAATAATAATAATAATAATAATAATAATAATAAAATGACGTCATGGCACAGTTATTTTAAACTTGAGATTTGAAACCAATAAAATAGAAATGTAAAATCTTTATTTTTACCCATGGACAGAATAAGGATATAACAAAATTGTGCTCATTTTTGGAAGTGATGTAGCAGTTAATAAAAAGTAGAACGTAGGAAGTCAGTGAGAAATAGATATACAGTATGTGAATATGTTCGTGGGTATATAAGAGAAAAAAGCGATGACGTCACAGTGATGTCATTGTGTGAAAACTAAGCAACTTGTGATTAAATTCCAGCGGTGGAATTTCTTTATTTCGCGAAGAGACCGAGGCAGAGAAGACATATTAAAGAGGGATATTTTATCTGGATTGCTCTCTGGAGGCTGAAGTCGGTTGCTCGTTGTGGACAGCAGCCACATTTGAGGAGAGGAAATGAGAGGTGACTCAGCACTCTCCAGTTTGGCGGGTAATACGACATGAGAAGCTCAAGCCTCAAGGAAATAAAGCTTGAAGGAATAACCAGTGTTTCTGCTATGTGGAAAAGATCTAAAGCCTTTTTTCCTCCCTGGGGCGCTGCAGATGCCAACACGTCGGGAGTTAGTCCTACGTTTGGGCCAAATAACCTTACAGTCCTGTCAGCTGCAGGAAACTATTAGGGATATCATTTTTCCATTGGATTTTTTGTCTCCTTGAAGGAAAAACTTATATGCAGTCAATAGAAGGCATTTGAGGTTATCAGAGGCATAAAAGCACCTTTTGTTCTTGGTTTTTATCTTTTGTTTCATGAGGGATCTTCATTCGAGAGGCTTCAACAGTTTGAGAAACAAGATGAATAAGAAGAAACTGGAAGTGACCTTGTGTGATTTACAAATGAAATTATAATTTGGATGAGGTTAAATGTATTGCTTAGTTTAGTATATAGTTTGTCATCTACTTAGACATAAGAGAGAAGTATTATTCTTTATCTTTTGTATATTCATAATTAGATAAACACATGCAAGTATACCGTATATATATATATATATATATATAAACATATATATATATATATATATATACATATATATATATATATATATATACATATATATAAATATACATATATATATACTGTATATATATATATATATATATACACAACAGCAACAAATACATCGGTTTCTAGGTCACTGCAGGACAAAGCCATCTGACATGGCCTCATGCTGATAATGGCGATGCATAAATTCTTTCACAGGTTTAGGATATCACTACTTTGGAAAGAGTATAAGTATATATATATATATATATATATACAGTATATATATATATATATATATATATATATATTCAAAATAGATTGAGAGATATTTCAAAACAGTGTAAAGGATTCTTTTGTAATCTAGACAAAGGATCAAGGAACGCTGGAAGGGATTAATAAAGAAACGAAGAAGGTTGAGAAGAACTGTAACACAGATTAACCATACAAGGAAAGTACTGAAGGATTCCTTTTAGGATTGACGGTCATTTTAAAGGATTAGTAGAGCTTCGGCTCCTCTTGGAAAGGATTAAAATGAGTTGGAATCATCATAGAAAAGGAGAAATAGAATCGAGGAATTTCTTGGATCTTTTCGAAGGATTAGAGAAGTTATGAACAGTCAAACTCTATTCTGGAACTGTGACATGTTACAGGGTGTATTCAAATTTGATAGAGGTTTGTCTTCATTTTAGGAAAGAATTCGTGAATGGTATTAGGTCTGTGTTATTATTATTATTATTATTATTATTATTATTATTATTATTATTATTATTATTATTATTACGACTAGCTAAGCTAAAACCCTGGTTGGAAAAGCAGGATGCTATAAGCCCAAGGCCTCCAACAGGAAAAATATCCTAGTAAGGTTAAGAAATAAGGAAACAGATAGAATAGTGTTCCTGGTTGTAATTTTAAGCAAGAGAATAGAGGAATTCTATAAAATAGAGTAACAGTATTCCGATATTGTGTTTTTGGAATTTTGTGTTAAAGAAGAAAGTTAAAGAGTTGTTTAGTCAGTGTTTGAAAACAGTCTAAGAAGTTTGATAAAACGTTATAATGTAAACACAATAAGTGAAATTATAGTATGTTATCAGAAACGTTAGCAGGGATAACTATAATTCCATAAATATCATAGAAATTCTACTATGGATAACATTATTTTTGGAAAAGAACTATGATTTCTAGAAACAGGTAATGATATCATTATGATTAACCACATAATATAGGTCAACTTGTCTTTATTATTGAATCTTGGTTATTTGTTTATTTTACGAGGTTATGAAGAGTAAAAAGCTAATTTCTCTAAAAAGAATATTATTTAATGAGATAGTCTTACTAGTATTAACCTTACTAAGGCCTTAGAACATAAGCTATATACAACTCAAAGAGCTATGGAAAGAATAATGATGGGAATAACACTAAGAGACAGAAAAGTAGCAACATGGATACATGAGCAAACTAAAGTTATGGATATTCTAACATCATGTAAATAAAAGAAATAGACAAGGGCAGGGCATATAATGAGAATGACAAATAATAGATGGACATTAAGAATACCAAGATGGGTCATTAGAGACTTTAAAAGAAGCAGGGGAAGAAAGAGAAAGAGAAGACGATGGATTGACAAACTAAGAAAGTTTGCGGGCGTTGAATGGCACAGAAAAACCATAAACAGACGTCAGTGGAAGGATATATTTGAGGCCTTTGTTTTGCAGTGGACTAGTAATGGCTGATGATATAAATATATCATACTCTAAAAAAAATATAAAAAAAAAAAATGTATGAAAGAGAGTCTTCATAAAGCTGAAAATGGGTTTTTTTTTTCTAAGTCTAGACATAAAAATGATTAGGAAAGCTCAGATTGGGATTATCGTGGCTAGAGAAGTATTAGTGGGATTGCAGAAGGGAGATTAGCGAAGCCGTTGAAGAGCAGAGAGAATCTTAAAAGGATTGGCAAAAACTACTATATTATTAGAGGCTTCGAAAGGGATTGGAGGAGATTTTGAGTTATGTAAAGTTACTTGATGTTTAAAAAAAAGTGAGGAGGATTGAAAATATGGGAAAAAGAAATCTTGGACGAAAGACAGAAATTCTTTTATGTGCAGAGATTGAAATAGGTCTATTGTTTTTAGAAGAGTGTTGGCACATTTGATTTGCTTATAAATTGCCTTTCTCTTTATATTTCTGTTGTGTTTAAAACGAATGCACCATTATATAAGCTTCGTTTGCCCTAGATGAAATTGATCACAATTCTAAGATGATAAATAATCCCAATATGTGTAGAAGGAATTATAGCTACCTTACTACGTATTGTGTTTCTTGGAACTGTCCATTTCTATCCCATCAATGGTGATTTAAGGCCAGGTGACCTTTATGGGAGGGAACCCCCTCCACCCTATCATTAGCCAATGCCCTACTCCAACTTACCATCCTGCCAAGAGGGTCAACACTCTTCTTACACCCTTTGTTCCAGGTCAGTACAACGTGGCCTCATCTAGATTCAACCTGTACTACAAAGGCATTATGCACAAGCAGTACTAGTAATATGAGAAGGCCATGAAGGATATCAAGAACAACGGAACTCCTGTTTAAGAGGACATTGAGATAAACCTGATAATACGATACCAGAGACCGAGGACGAGATCCCTCATCATGAAAAACAACATGGCTCTTTATCCCCTCCCATTCAGGACTTTCTGGAGAAGTTCAACGATGTTTATTCACCCTAGCAATGACCAGTCCTTGGATACCCCCGCCGTTATACTGGAATGACGATGATGAGACTATCGAAACACATTTGTCCTGCCATGTTCAACAGGGAGCCATTAAGATGCACAAACTCCTGGCTCATAACAAGAACATCTAACCTGAGGATATCATCACGAATACCATGATCAAATGCAGTGTCCCAGATGGCAGAATGCTCAGGATCCTGGAGGCCCCGCTCATCCTGCACGAAAAGCCGAACCTTAACATGACTCAAGAGATTATCATCCCTTCCTGTCATAGGAACACCACCCAACGTTTCGTCAACATCGATGAGAACAACGACGATCAGCGGCTCAACAGCTGCCCGTGACTCAGACTCTCCTGGCAAGCTCCTCAACTAATCAACAACCTGCTCGGGACTCACTGGAACTGGGATCTGAGTGGCAAAACAGCATACCTGATGCCGAGCCCAAAACCAAGAAGAGTGTTAGCCAATCAGTGCTCAACACTAGGAGGCCTACCAGGACCTACGCAGACACCATCTAACTCCGACGACCGTGAGCATAGAAGCAGCCTGACTATGACGGATCCCCTTCAGCAAGCGCCTCACGGGGACCAATCAGCGACCAGCGCTTGTTTTGACAATTCCAACGCGGGTCAACCAAGGGAAAGATCCGTGCCAACAACAAATGTTGGCTATAATACTCCAACAACAACAACAACAACATGCCTACTTCAATCCATTTCCTACCTGAAGATGAGAAGAGACACACTGCCACTCTTTTATACTTTATTATTGACAGTTTACTTTTAGTAGATTTCTTAGTAAAATTCACCAACAGAGCACAGTTACTGGTGATATGCAGTAATGATGAAAGAAGAAAAATCTGAAAGATTGAAAATCTCATCTACAAGATGTAGCCATCATTTTCAACGAAACTTGCTAAAAAAGTCTACTTAGGAAACAATAATAATAATAATAATAATAATAATAATAATAATAATAATAATAATAATAATAATAATGAGTTCCCATCGTGTGACTAAAGACTTTATTTCTTTTGTTTTTCTGTTTCTATTTTTAGTTGCAAATTTACTTGATTGGGAAAGAGTTGAAACGAAATGCTAGTTCAATGTTCTGGGTAAGAAGGATTCTATTTGAGATTGAATTTCATAAGAGGTTTCAATTAAATGTTGAGGAATACTTTGCAATTTGCGCACGCACACCTTAATAACTTGTTAAAAGTTAGCATATATGTACAGTACATAGGCTACGTTTGTTTTTGTTTTTTTGGTGAACAAGCAGAAGTTTATTTAAAGTTTTATCTATGTTTTAATAAAATCAATTAAAATAAAATCCTTTATCTTTCCAAAAGACTTTCTACTATATGTTTAAATCGTGCGACATAACGATTATGTAAACACAAACTTTTTGCGTTAACTTTTCCTTTCTCTTTCTTCTACACCATAATAAGACGATATTACGTTAGAACACCATTACACTGATAAAGGACAATAAGAAGCCCTGGCTTAACGAAGAAGAAGAAGAAGAAGAAGAAGAAGAAGAAGAAGAAAGGAAAAAAAAACTTGGGGTAATATTACGTACTGATGTTCTGTCCCAACAGGAGAGGTGGCCAATTTGTACAAAATTTGTATAGGGTCTTTTCCCACTTTTTCGTGTGCGTTTGGAGAGAGAGAGAGAGAGAGAGAGAGAGAGAGAGTGGTTGAATTTGTCATAGAAACATATATATATATATATATATACATATATATATATATATATACATATATGTATACATATATATATATATATATATATACACAGTATATAAAATCATGAGCCAAAATTCTTGAGAGAGAGAGAGAGAGAGAGAGAGAGAGAGAGAGAGATTTGCAATAAAACAAATACATATATATATATATATATATATATTTATACAGTATATATATATATATATATATAGAGAGAGAGAGAGAGAGAGAGAGAGAGAGAGAGAGAGATTTCTCTTTACTTTATTATCTCTCCTTTTTCATGGTTATCTTTTTCTCTCTCTGGGATCAACTGAGCATGTAATAAAGGTTAAAAATAATATTATTTTGAGAGTGGGCAAACTTTCTTCAGCAAAACTGAAGCTGGACATTGCAGGGATATTTCTCCCTTTTTTTTTTTCTTTATGAATATCGTTAGTCTGAATAGATTGGGGCAACTACAAATACTTTCTAGTTCAGACACTGCTTTTAAGTCTAATAAGTTTGAAATAATGCATTATGGCGATTCCAAATACTTCCCAGTTCGGACACTAATTTTGAGTCCAATAATGTTGAATTCTAGTAAGTTTTAGGATTTTAGAAATCTAAAACTTAGGTGCTATTGAAATATTTTGGTTCATTGGAAACATCTTTGCCTGGTGATGGCTAGATTGGGATTCGAGTCCCGCTCAAACTCGTTAGTTTCTTTAGTGTTTGCAACCTCACCATCCTCGTGAGCTAAGGATGGGGGGTTTGGGGAAGTCCAGTCATTGCTTAGATCTCCCTGGTCCTAGCTTGAGTGGAGAGGGGGTTTGGACACTGATAACATGTATATATCTTCAGTCTCTAGGGCATTGTGCTGCTTGCTGGGCCAATGTTACTTTTCCTTGCCCCTTGCCATTCATAGAGGGTCTTTAAACCTTTAAATTTTGAAACTTACAATAATGGTCCTATACATATATTTAGTCTAGTTAGAATATCCACCAGTTCAAACACTAAAGTTATAAAAATTGAAAACTGAAACACCAAAACTCCACTAATTTGAAGACTGCATACCTCACATATTCAAGTTCCACTGGATTACAATGCCAAGTTTGAAAAATTAAAAGTTCGAGTGAAAAATCTCCATTAAATTGCATTATGTCAAATTTGAAAACTTTCAGCATCAAACATTAAGGTTCTATTCGGTTACATCATTACAAGCTTGAGCAATTGCAAGCTAGAATGATAAAGCTCCATTGGTTGTATTATATCCAATTTAAAGAATAACAAGACCAAACATTCAAGTTCGAAAGTTTAAAAGTTGCAACCCTTAAATGGTAAAGCTCCGTTAAGTTGAATTATATCAATTTGGAAAACTATACACTTAAAGGCTTAAAGGCCACTCATTAATGGCAAGGGCAAGGGACAGTGACATTGCCCTATCGAGTAGGACAAAGCCATAGATACTGACCACTTATACTTATGATCAGCCCCCAAGCCCCCTCCCCACCCAAGCTAGGATCAAGGAGGGCCGGGCAATGGCTGCTGATGACTCAGCAAATAGACCTATATGCTCTCCCAAAGCCCCCATCCTTAGCTCACAAGGAGGTTGCAGCAACCAAAGAAGCTAACGAGTCTGAGTGGGGACTCGAACCCCAGTCTGGCGTTCACCAGTCAGTGATGTTACCAAATCAGACACCACAACCATTAAAAGGTCTAAAGCTGAAGTTCCAACAGGTTACACTGCATCAAATTAGACGACAAAAGAATCAAACAATAAAGTCTGATTAGCTCACATAACGTCAAGTTTAATTAAGATTTATTACAAGTTCTAACAACTTAAGTCCGATAAGAGTTAATGTTGATACAGCGATGGGAACTGGAAGGCTATTCATTGCTTGCAATGTAAAGTAGGAGTTGAGAGTTTGGGCAGCAAGAAGGAAGAAAAGAAGCTGTGACAGATATAAAGTAGAAGGATTTGAAGTTGGTGCAACTATGTAATCAAGACACACGACAAAGAGCATAAAAAGCGTCTATATATATATATATATATATATATATATATATGATAAATTTTTGCACATTTAACGTATGTATGTATATATGTATGTATGTATATATGTATGTATGTATGTGTATGTTTTGCTTATGTATTTATATAGATAAGGCTATCGTGTTTTCATATAAATAAACTGTACTGAAAGTCAAAAAACAAGAATTTACCCGCCACCAGAAATGACCCTTTTTGGCAGGTGTCTAATGAGGTTGGGTCTCCGCCCAGTTAACACCTGACCCCAGCCCAGGTAGCTGGTAAGGGAGTGTCATTGTTCTCTAATTCTCTATATGTATGTTCGTACGTTTACTTTCCCTATAAAATGTAAAGAAACCCTCTCAATAAATCAGTCCTCTGAAGAAGTATCACGAAACTAGTCAGGACTTAATCGTATATTTCGTATTTTCATTTTCCCTTTGGTTCTTCTGCATCTGAGCATCACGTTTTCCTGTGGTTTTTACGCATATATATATATATATATATATATATATATACCAACACTAATGCAAACAAATTTCTATACAGAAAATTTACAGAAATTATAACAATCCAACATACCATTAAAAAAAACCACGGCAACCACAACAACAACAGCAGCAACAACAACAACACTCACCACATCGACGTTCTCCGTCAGCCTGTTCCCTCTGAGCCACCAGGTGACGATGGGCGGAGGGCGTACCCCGGCCGCCCTGCACTTGACGTCGTACTCGTGGTCGCCCTGAAGCTTCCCCGTCGGAGCATCCATGGACACGAGCAGTTCCGCGTCTGAGGAGGGGAGAGAGAGAGAGAGAGAGAGTGAGTGGGAAATAGATTAGGTTTTGGAGTATGAGAGAGAGAGAGAGAGAGAGAGAGAGAGAGAGAGAGAGAGAGAGAGAGTAATCAATTCGTATGAAAAACTTAAATTTGAGAGAGAGAGAGAGAGAGAGAGAGAGATAGAGAGAGAGAGAGAGAGAGAGATCATAGTTAACTTCAGAAAGTTAGGTACAATTAAGAATTCTTTTTAATGTAACTTTCGTCGTCCAGCTCAATGATGTGAAATGTATCTGTTCGTGAATGTGTGTATGTATATGTAGAGTATTATGTGACTTACATACATACTCACACACACACTCATTCAAAATGCCACTGTTTGAAATTTGCCGACTGACAACACGTCTTTCGAAAAAAAAAAAAAAAAAAATAATTCGCTTTTATTTCCAAATTGTCATTTTCGTAGAAACAAGGTCAAAACGCATTCCACAAAGCGGCAATTCTCTCGCCCGTCAGTCACCGTCGAGACCGGTAAAACAGACGGAGTGGGTGGGGGGGGGGGGGGGGGGAGGGGGCTCTTAATGGACCGAGGAAGGACAGGTGACAATCCAATGGGCTGAAATGACCTGGTGTCGAGATACCATTGAAGCCAAAAGCTCTCTAAGTTAGAAAAGTGGATGTACCATTGTTCTGGGTTCTAATGCTCTGTGTGGATGTCTGTGGATTCCCACACACCCATTAGGCTTTCTGGCTTTGTTGGAATGTGTATAAAGGGTGTTGGGGTGTGTGGGTGGGCGCGAGTGTACTCGTGAGTGTATGTGTTGTGTTATTATTATTATTATTATTATTATTATTATTTTTATTACTTTCTAAGCTACAACCCTACTTGGAAAAGCAGGATGCTATAATGCCCAGGGGCACCAACAGGGAAAGTAGCCCAGTGAGGAGAGGAAACAAGAAAAAATAAAATATATTAAGAACAGCAACACCACATAAAAAATATTTTCTCTATGAACTATAAATAACTTTAACAAAACAAGAGGAAGAAAAATTAGATAGAAAAGTGTGCCCAAGTGTACCCACAATCAAGAGAACTCTAACCCAAGAGTCTCAATACCCTATATTACATTTCATCCTTACGATTAGTAACTGATCAACAAAAAATGGATTGGAATAGATTAGATTGCGTGTGTGGGAGAGGGGGTCAGAGATTAGGTTTTGGGTGTGATATGAAATTGTGGGATTGGATGTGGGGCTTTATGATGTGTGGCCATAAAGAGTTGATTGAATTATTCGATTGTCTAGATGTGAATAGGATGACAGGTTGAAGGGAGTGGATGTAGGTGTTGTAAAATGTGGGTGAAATAAATTTGGCGTTTATCAGTGCGATGAAGAAATGTATGTCAGTGGTCATCGGTGCAACGAAGAAATATATGTCAGTGTTTATCTGTGTAATGAAGAAATGTATGTCAGTGTTTTATCAGTGCAATTAAGAAATGTATGTCAGTGTTTATCAGTGCAATTAAGAAATGTATGTCAGTATTTATCAGTGAAATGAAGAAATGTATGTTAGGGTTAAATCAGTGCAATGAAGAAATGTATGTTAGGGTTTATCAGTGCAATGAAGAAATGTATGTCATTGTTTATCAGTGCAATTAAGAAATATATGTCAGTGTTTATCAGTGCAATTAAGAAATGTATGTCAGTGTTTATCAGTGAAATGAAGAAATGTTTTGTTAGGGTTTATCAGTGCAATTAAGAAATGTATGTCAGTGTTTATCAGTGAAATTAAGAAATGTATGTTAGGGTTTATCAGTGCAATGAAGAAATGTAGGTCAGTGTTTATCAGTGCAATGAAGAAATGTATGTCATTGTTTATCAGTGCAATTAAGAATTGTATGCCAGTGTTTATCAGTGAAATGAAGAAATGTATGTCAGTGTTTATCAGTGCAATTAAGAAATGTATGTCAGTGTTTATCAGTGAAATGAAGAAATGTATGTTAGTGCTTATCGGTGTAATGAAGAAATGTATGTCAGTGTTTATTAGTGCGAAGAAGAAATGTTTGTTAGTGTTTATCAGCGCAACGAAGAAATGTATTTTAGTAATTATCAGTGCAATGAAGAAATCTATGGAGAAATTCCACAATATTTATCAATCATAAACCAATTTATCAACTTAAACTAACTTAACCTAATTATAGAAGATAAAGGAAATAATCAAAGATAAAAGTATTCTTTAAAATGAAATGGATAATCAACCCTTGAAATATACATAATGTATTGTTAAGAAATTCTACCTTACAAAATAAAATAACTACCGGTGGTGCATATGCGAATAATCTTGTTTAATCATATATCATCGGCGGTTGCTAGTCCACTGCAGGACAAAGGCCTTAGATATGTCCTTCCACTCACACACACAAACACAAACACACACACACACACACGTACACACACACACACGTACACACACACACACACACACACATATATATATATATATATATATATTGTATGAAGGGTAGATGGAGATGGTTTGGGCATGCTCTTCGCACTCCCCAAGAGAGAATAGTAACCAAATATTCAGCTGGGCTCCACAAGGCACTAGAAGAGTTGGAAGACCTAGGCCTACATGGCTGAGGACTATGAAGCGCGAAGTAGAAGATGATGAATGGAGAAGTATTGAATTAAAAGCTTAAGATAGAGACGACTGGTGAAATATAACCGAGGCCCTTTGCGTCAATAGGCGAATGAGGAGATGATAATGCTGCTGCTGCTGCTGATAATGATAATGATAATGATGATCATGATCATGATCATGATAATATATATATATATATATATATATATACCTACACACACAAAATATTAAAAATCATAATTCTTAAGATGAAACATGGAGATATTCCTTTAGATTTCTCTTTACGAATCCATCATCCTTTTCAATGTTTTGAAATTGGAGGATAGTAATACTATCCTGTCTCGAAATTCAATGAGTTTATATTCCGGCTTCCATTCAGTTCTCCATTCTCGTTAAATTGGAATCCATGCCCATAATGGTCCACACGATTTTGGACAAAAATCGAAGTGAAAGAAAAAAGCCGCGATATAAAAAAAAATAATTATGTTTAGTATTTGCGTTTCATTGTAAGTCAATGGTGTTCATATTTTCCTATGAATATAATACACATTCCCGCTTGTATTAGACTCTTCAGGTGTGGCGCAAGTTTCGGGTTGCGGTAGCCTAATGGAAATGTCCCTACCTAGCAATTGACTGGACTGGGGTTAGAGTCCCTCTCAAGCTAGATAGTTTCCTAGAGTGTCTGTAACCTACCCATCCCTATGTGCAAAGGAGGAAGATTTTGGGGGTGCCCATGCATCTATCTGTTTAGGTAGCCATTGGCTGTCCCTACCTGGTACTAGCTTGGCCGCTGAAAGCATGTATATATGGTCAGTCTCTAGGGCATTGTCCTTCTAAGCTATTGTCACTCTCCCTTACTTACCTCTGCCAATCATGAGCGACCTTTAAACGATTCAAAAAAATATATAACGATATAGTGTCACCTGTATGTAAACAGTTTCTCCTACAGTTAAAACGACTTATCCAAGCGAACATTATCTTTTATGAACAACTATAAAATAAAAAAGAAAAAAAGTAGCACCTGATTTTCCGGGTCTTCGCAGCATAACCTGCCTGCAATTCCCGACAAAACCTTTTAAAGCCTAACATTCCTTTTCCAATGAGCCCAGGGCTCGGATAAATGGAACTTTCGGTGGAATCGCCCGACAATAAAGGTTTGTCGTCGGGTCCAAAGATTTCTTTGGAGCTTCGGCTTCGCCATTTATTCCCAGGTGTGCGACGGACGATTTTCCCACAACACCCAATCGGATCTCGGTTATTCCATGTTCGTTTTGCGAATGGAAATGTTCTATGCATTTTTTTTTTTTTTTTTTTTTTTTGATGTATTTTAGTCAATTGAAATGGAAACGATTACAAAATCAGACAGATTATCGGATTAGTCAGTTCAAGTAAAGTTGAGTTTTGTTAACATATAACAACAACAACAACAACAAGTGCAGCCTGAAATGCGCGTGTATTTCATATACGACTATACATTGTAATGTGATTGGTTTTCTCTCTCTCTCTCTCTCTCTCTCTCTCTCTCTCTCTCTCACTGATATTAGAAAAACCCATTTAAGCTTGTCATTGCATGTTTTATATTGTTAAAGTTTTTATGTCATTGTTATCCTCAACCTATCGTATATAAGCTTGTTATGCAGCATTAACAAACCAGCCATGTCCAACCCATCTTGTTAAGAATCAGTCTATGCCTGCTACAATCCGTTTACAGTCCATTGCAGGACAAAGGCCTCAGACATATCCTTATTCATATCGCTGATTTGGCCAGTTTTCATCACTAGGTTGGCCACTGCGGATTAGTGATGGTAGAAGACTGGTCTGATCGTTCAGAGCAAACCAAGCTAGTATGAGTGTCCTTGAATATTACAGCTTTGCTGATCATGGCTATCCACAAAGCTCTTCACCTACTTTGGTAACCTCACTCAGAAAGGGATCTGTTTTAATGTTTGCGGTTTATATCACGCTTATTATAATTATCATGCACATACACATATACACACAAACACACACACACCACACACACACACACACATATATATATATATATATATATCACAAGCACACGTAATTTCAATCAATGTAAGTATCACCCACGAATGGCATTTAATACCGAATTCTATCTTGGGAATATATATCCACTTGTGATTAATTTTATGGTAACAGCTTCTGGCCGGGTGGAGATATTGAATGCCATTCGTGGGTGATATTTACATACATATATATATATATATATATATATTTATATATATATATATATATATGTATATATATATTATATATATATATATGTATATATATATATATATATATACATATATATACATATATATATATATATATATACACACACACATATATATATATATATATACATATATATATATATATATATACATATATATAATTATATATATATATATATATACATATATGCATATAAATATATATATACATATATATATATATATATATATATCTTTTTAAAATTTCATCCATCCTTTTAACAAACTATGTATATATACAATGAAGTTATCATTACCACAATCCTTTTGTTTCACTTTTCATGTCTCCATTTTTACAAAAAAGATGCTTTAATTTGCTTCGTTGATTTTCAAAATTTTCCTCTCCATTCCAATCTTTTTCAACATTTCCATGACCTCTTCTCTTTCCAAATCTAGTAGAGAGATAACGTATCTTTAGTTTGTTTCTTGTTCTTTCCTTCTTTAGTGGGAGAAGTCCCTTTTGCAACGTGCAGTTTGTTGAATAATAATAATAATAATAATAATAATAATAATAATAATAATAATAATAATAATAATAATAATAATAATAATAATAATGATGATGAATGTTGGGTTCACCATGTAAAACAAATTCTAAAACTAACAAGAATCCTAACCAAAAACAGTTTTAATGAGACCTAACACACAGAATGAATCTAAATTTAACAAATTTAACAAACGCTATTAATTACACTTCGAATAAAAAAATGCAATTTAAACACCGTAATTTCTCAAGTATCTACCAAGAATAACTTAATAGATGTATTATTTCATACCTTAACAATTACAGTAACATACGAAATGGTATAAACAATAATCCAAACTCAAAGGACGTTAGGTACCGTCACAACAGTCTGTACTATTATACATGGTGCCATGATAAGAGATTGGAGGCTTAATGGTCTACGGATATTCTAAACATGGTACCCTTTGTAGGTGTTGTAAAATTTCTAAAGTTATGATTGAAAACTCACATTTTAAAGGGGAAACAAACTTAAGAATACCATTCAACCTAAATTTCCCCACCTAACTTAAGCTACGAGTCGTATTCTTGCATATTTACCTACAGGAGAAGGGGGGCTGTAGCTCCCTTGAAAGCATACCACACACCCCTAAGACTTCCATAACCTTAGTTTACCCTAGGATTAGGTCTCAATCTTGTCTTTACTTCCCAACCGGTTTCACTCTGGTAAGGTAATACCAAATCATGATATTTCCTACATCTAAAAACTAGCTACATAAAATCACATTTCAGACAAAGATACAAAACAACTTTCCCATAAATGAAATCGAATTAACAAGTAATAAAAACGTTTTATGCCTGTCCCAACCAAACACATTCACCCACTAAATATGTAAATTATTCCTGTTACACCAAGTAAAAACTTACGAGTGGATATTGAACTTTCTTTCACTGGTAATAAAAATGTAAAACTATCGCAGATAGAACAAGGAAAAACATAAGAAATAAAAACGAAATTAAAACAAGATAAAAAAGTTCGACGTAAAACTCCAAATAAATCTAGATTTAACCAATGGCCTCGTAAAAATCCCAATTCCGAAGTGGAATGAAAAAGCAATTTATATATCTGTTGGAAAATGGACACACAATGATGGAAATGTTTTTTGACAAATAATGCAATAGTCGAATCACGAAAGAAGGATTTCGCTGAATTTCACACCAGTAGTCAGCATCATTATTCAGGGTAAGAGGGCTTAAATTCTCTTGCATTTAGAGAGAGAGAGAGAGAGAGAGAGAGAGAGAGAGAGAGAGATGAGAGAGAGAGAGAGAATGATGCTTTGTGGTTCAGAGCAAGAAGAAGGTAGTGGAGTGATGACTTGTAGTAAGAGATAATATTGTGGTTCTACAAAGGTAAATATTCACGAGTATCAATTTTCTCCAAAAAGATATGCTAAGTAAATGAATAATGGCATTTCTTAGAGTGGCACACAAACAACTATTATTATTATTATTATTATTATTATTATTATTATTATAATTATTAATATTGTTATTATTATTATTATTATTATTATTATTATTATTATTATTTGTTATTACTTACTTACTACGCTACAACTCTACTTGGAAAAACAGGATTCTATAAGCCCAGAGGCCCTAACAGAGAAAATAGCCCAGTGATGAAAGGAAACAAGGAACAATAAAAAAAAATTAAGAAGAGTAACATTAAAATAGATATTTCCTATATAAACTATACAATCTTTAATAAAACAAGAGGAAGGGAAATTTGATAGATAGTCTGTGCCCGAGTCTACCCTCAAGCAAGAGAACTCTAACCCAAGACAATGGAAGACCATGGTAGAGAGGCTATGGTACTACCCAAGATTAGAGAACTATGGTTTGATTTTGAAGTGTCCTTCTCTCCTAGAAAAGCTGCTTACCATAGCAAAAGAGTCTCTTCTACCCTTAACAAGAGGAAAATGGCCACTGAATAATTACAGTGTACTGTAGTGGTTAACCCCTTGGGTGAAGAAGAATTGTTTGCTAATCTCAGTGTTGTCATGTGTATGAGGACAGAGATGAATCCATAAGGAATAGGCCAGACTAATTCGGTGTATGTGTAGGCAAAAGGAAAGTGAACCGTAACCAGACTGAAGGATCCAATGTGTTACTGTCTGGCCCTAGGACCCCATAACTCTGTAGCGGTAGTATATCAACGGGTGGTCTGGTGTCTTGCCCTACCTACTAATAACGAGGTGATTACAAAGTAATAAACAGACAGATTAAACAGAATATGTATGATGTTTTTAATTGTACTAAGTTCAACTGAAATCAATGGAAGGTTTAGGTTTCACAAAGTGAAAAATAGTGTCCCAATCATCATCTGTTATGGACTAATAAAGAAATATAGGAAGAAAAATGCAACGTCAAAATCGTGATATTAATTTACAACCACCTAAATATACACTATATATATATTATATATATATTATATATATATATATATATTAAAACAGCAACAACCAACAACAAATGAACAATTTTGAGTCTTCTATGGACAAAGGCCTCGACATGTCCTTATTCATGTCTGGGTTTTGGCCAGTTTTCATCACCCACGCAGGCTAGTGCGGTGTGCAGATTGGTGATGGTGGGAGACCTCTGACTTATAGCACATTGCGAACCCACCTATTATGGGTGACCCTGAAAGGTACAAATTTGCTGATAAGGCGATACACAAACCATTTCACCAAGTTAAGGTATCTCCATTCGGAAAGGAAACATATTATTTATAATCTCTATTTTCACTACCAGTCACTGAAGACGACAAAAATATATTGTTCGCAGGAATCATCATAGAATGCTCTGTCAGCCTCTCCTTCTCCACAACACCTTTATCGAAGCATCATCATAAATGAAAGATCACTGGGGTATCCAAAGACCTTCGTTCTAAGTCTCTGTTTTACATGTCCAAAGATTAGAAGCCTCGATTTGATTTTATAATCAGAGTACGTTGACAAGCCCTGCCTTGGGTCCAAGTGCAGACGGAGGATCCCTTAACTTTAATTTTCCAGACTAAGCGAGTCCTCTCATGAAAGATGTCAAGTGGTTGCACCAACTCGATGTCCACGCATCCCGCTAGCTTCTGTTTTTAACCCGGGAGTCTGATATTGTTTGTTGTGAGATTTGCTGGACTGAAGAAGGGAAATAAGTGATAGTGGAACGTGAACCCAAAAATCAAGAGATTTTGTTTTTTTCTGGACTTCTGTTACTCTCTTATTTCTCTCCTTGTGCTCAAGAACTGCGTTTGTATATATCCCTTTTCTCATGGACATTTCCCCTTTTTTCCTTTATTGCCAGAGGAAAAAGTAAATTGATTTTTCTTCAACTTTTCAATTTCAGATTTTCGTGTACGAAAACCTTTTTTAGTAACATGATATCTATCTTGATGGTGCACATCGCCCTATACTTTTAAATCCTGGTCACTTCCGTACTTGAAGCCTGAACCTTCCATATTTTCAAATTAAAAGTTAAAACTTTAAAATTCAGATCACTCCATAATTTCACATTCAAATCACTCCATACTTTCGAATTCATATCACTCCAAAAACTAAAATTCAGATCATTCCATAATTCAAATTCATATCACTCCAAAATCTAAAATTCAGATCACTCCATAATTCAAATTCATAATACTCCAAAACCTAAAATTCATATCACTCCAAAACCTCAAATTCATATCACTCCAAAATCTAAAATTCAGATAACTCCATAATTTCAAATTCATATCACTCAAAATCTCAAATTCATTCCATACTTAAAATTCAGATCACTCTATACTTAGAATTCAGATCACTCCATTATCTAAAATACAGAATACTTTAAAATTCAGATCAAATAACTTGATACTCTAAAATTCAATCTCTATCTGCTGACCAAGGCAACGAATTACTGTAGGTTACAACTGTGTGCATGTCTGAGAGAGAGAGAGAGAGAGAGAGAGAGAGAGAGAGAGAGAGAGAGAGAGATAATTAAAAACGAGATGGTGTAGCCGGGGTAAAACTTGCGCTCAACAAGGTGAAACAATTTATCAAGCTCGCTCTCTCTCTCTCTCTCTCTCTCTCTCTCTCTCTCTCTCTCTCATTGCATGAGTCCAGATCACAACCCATGAATAATGATGTTTTCGAATGATGTGTGAAACTTCACGATATTTTTCTTCCCATGATTCATTTTTATTTTCCTTGAAATTATAAATTTCTTTTCTGATTCTTAGGCAAAATTAGATTTTATTTGGAGGCACATGGGCTAAATATTTTCCAATGAGTAAATGTTACAGGATGCGTAGCTACCTTAATCATATTGGATATCATGTTTTTTTCTATTTAAATCTCTCTCTCACTCTCTCTCTCTCTCTCTCTCTCTCTCTCTCTCTCTCTGCCACTTTTATATTTGCCCTTATGTTTATAAGATTAAACGCCTCAATTCAATTAACTCTCAGGATATTTTACCATGGCTCTCAAGGGTCCGAAAAAGCAGGAAATCAATAGTTAAAATTGGAGTTTATATTTGATTGACTCGTTTTGTCAGGTGGTTTTTGTCATCCTTGAAGATCCATGAAACTTTTTACTTTATTTTTTTTCAAAACAAATATGATATTGACTACGTGAGATTAGTTTAGAAGAAGAAGAAAAGTTAAGTGATGGTGGACGTGACTAAAGACTGATAAAATCAAGAGATCTTTATCATTATTTGCATTTCTCTCTCTCTCTCTCTCCTCTCTTCTCTCTCTCTCTCTCTCTCTCTCTCTCTCATATGGAACATTAAACGTATATTCTTTGCTATCATTCAGTCTTCCCATCACACACATACATACATACATTTGGTCCTTTCTCTGATTTTTCTGCCAACGACGTTATCAAATATGCATCGGTTTCTCTCTCTCTCTCTCTCTCTCTCTCTCTCTCTCTCTCTCTCTTATATATATATATATATATACATATATATATATATATATATATATATATATATAATATATATATATATATATATATATATATGTATATATATACATATATATATATATAAATAAATATAAACTATGATACATATAAACTCTCTCTCTCTCTCTCCCTCTCTCTCTCGAACTGTGCTTCATCCTTCCACTCTTTCTGTCCACAAAAAGTTTAAAGTTCGCTCATGAATGAAAGGGTCAAGGGACAGTGACAATGCCCTAGAGACTGACCATAAATCAAGACTGACCATAAATCAGCACCGAAGACCCCTCTACACACAAGATAAGACCAGGGAGGGGGAGGCAGTAGCTCCCCGAACAGGTCTACCTGGAAGAGCTGCTTGCCATAGCTAAAGAGTCTCTTCTACCCTTACCAAGAGGAAAGAGGCCACTGACCAATTACAGTGCAGTAATTAACCTCTTGGGTGAAGAAGAATTGTTTGGTAATCTCAGTGTTGTCAGGTGTAGGAGGACAGAGGAGAATCTGTAAAGAATAGGCCTGACTATCCCGTGTATGAGTGGGTACAGGGAAAGTGTGCCGTAACCAGAGAGAAGGATCCAATGTAGTACTGTCTGGCCAGTCAAAGGATCCCATAAATCCAGCGGTAGTATCTCAACGGGTAGCTGGTGCCCTGGAAAAACTACTACTTACAGGGTAATTATAAAATAATAAACAGACAGATTAAAGAGTTCGACCATGTACACACCTACAAGCATGTGTGATGTTTTATAATTGCAATAAGTTCAACTGAGATTAATGGCAAGTTTAGATGCCACAAAGTAAAAGATTCTGTTTTGAACTAATAAGAAAGATATACGAAGGTCATAATCATGATATATATGCACGTATATGCAGTATACTATATATACATATCTATCTATCTATCTATATCTATATATATATATATATATAATATATATATATATAAAACAACAATAACAACAACAACAACAACAACAACAAATGCAGCTGTTTCTAGTCTTCTATAGAACAAAAGGCCTCTGACATGTCCTTATACATGTCGGGGGATTTGGCCAGTTTTCATCACCACGCAGGTCAGACAGAGTGCGGATTGGTGATGGTAGGAGATCTTTGACTGATCATGCACCGCAGACTAACCTAGTATGGGTGACCTGAATAGTACAGCTTTGCTAATTATGACGATACGTAAACCATTCCACCACGTTAAGGTATCCCCACTCAATAAGGGACATTAATTATAATCTCTATTTTCACAACCAGTCACTGAAGACGACAAAAATATATTGTTTCGGTGGAATCATCATAGAATGTTCTGTCAGCCTCTCCTTTTCCACAACACCTTTATCGAAGCAATATCATAAATGAAATAATCACTGAGGCATCCAAAGACCCTCGTTCTAAATCTCCTCTGTTTATATGTCCAAAGATTAGACGCCTAGACTTGATTTATAATCCGAGTACGATGACTACGCCTAGCTTGGGTCCAATCGCAGAAGGAGAAATCCCTTAACTTTGATTTCCCAGACTAAGCGAGTCCTTTCATGAAAGGGTGTCAAGTGGTTGCACCAACTCGATGTCCACGCATCCCGCTCGCTTCTGTTTTTACCCGGGAGTCTGATATTGTTTGTTGTGAGATTTGCTGGACTGAAGAAGGGAAAATAAGTAATGGTGGAACGTGACCCAAAAAGTCAAGGGGATTTTGTCTTTTCTGGACTTCAGTTCCTCTCTTATTTCTCTCCTTATGCTCATGAACTGTGTTTGTACACATCCCTTTTCTCACGGACATTTTAACTTCTTTTTCCCTTTTTTGAACGGAAGGATAAATCCATTTCTCTTCAACTTTTCAATTTCAGATTTTCGTGTACGAACACCTATTTTAGTAACATGATATCTTCATTGATTGTGCAGATCACTCCATACTTTCAAAATAAAATCTGTCGAAACATTTGAATTCAGATTATTCTATAATTTCAAATTCAGATAATTCCATAATTTCTAAATGAGATTACACCATAATACCAAACTCATATCTCTACATAATCTAAAATTCATATCACTGCATAATTTAATTTCAGACCACTTCATAACTTCAAATTTACATCACTTCATAATTCAAATTCAGATTACTCCATACTTTCCAATTCAGATCACTCCAAAATTTCAAATTCAGATCACTCCATAATTTCAAATTCAAATCACTCCATACTTTCAAATTCATATCACTCCATACTTTCAAATTCAGATCACTCCATAATTCAAATTCAGATCACTCCATAATATAAAATTAAGATTACAACATAACTTAAAATTCAGATCCCTCCATAATCTCAAATTCTGATCACTCCATAATTCAAACTCAGACCACTCCATAATTCAGATTCAGATCACCCCATAATATAAAATTAAGATAACTCCATAATATCTTATACGGATTACTCCATAATATCGAATTCAGATCACCCAGTAATCTAAAATTCACATCACTCAATAATTTCAAAATCAGATCTATCAATAATTTCAAATTCATATGACTCCAAAATTTCAAATTCAAATCACTTCATACTTCAAAATTCTGATCACTTCACAACATAAAATTCAGATCACTCCCTAATTTCTAATTCACATAATTCCATAAATTCAAATATATATCACTCCATACTTTAAAATTCAGATCACTCCATAACTTTAAATTTATATCACTACATAATTTCCAATTCATATCACCCCATAATTTCAAAATCAGATCATTCCATAATT
>NC_090749.1:65297560-65312560 GCF_036898095.1 Palaemon carinicauda
TGTGACACAAGAGGAACTACGTGGAGAATCTCACAGAAAATAGGTTCTAGAAATACCTTCATTATTCAATGTTTTAACGGTGCTTACGAGCAGCGAGGAAAAGAGATGTCTTTTCATCGCGTTGTCTGTAACGCTATGACCTGATCCTAGAGACTGAATACACACATGCATATGGTCTAGGACTACGGACTAAACCATTTATATTAGGACCTAGAAGAACCAATAAGCAGTCTGCTTAAGGGTAACATGAAAAAGAATTTCATGACTAACCGAACCAGGATTGAACTTAGGATCCCAGCAGAGGGGAATCCACGCAATACAACACACCTGTCATATCTGCTATACTATTATAGCATATCAGTAGAAGAAGTTATCATTGAAAACTTTGAGTCATGTGACCTTATTGAGGTCTAGAGCTTAATGATCAGCAACTATAAAAAATATTTATAATGTTATTTGCAGAAGTGGAAGATAGATGACTTCTAACATACAAGGGATGTGAAGCTTTTGGGGCCATTTCACAGTTAAGGGGAGAGCCCTTTTAGAAAATAACCCCCTCCCCACCTGGCCCTCCAAGAGAGAGGAGTTCTCCAGAGCAGGGTCAAAAAATAAAAATATAGAAGTATGCGAATAGAATTAACCACATCTCACCTTCTTTAGTTTCTCAGTCCCCGGGGCCCCCAATTTTTTTGCTTTACCCATGCTTTGGGGTAACAATATTTCCCCCTCCCCTAATGTTCATAAGTATATTAGTTAAGGAATAATCCTCTAAAATCAAGCAGATTACCAAGCATAAGCAGAAATAGAAATACTGGGAAACTTCATGTACATGTCCGAGTAGATAAGAGAATATACATATACTAGTGTACCTAAGCCGTCAAAAATGACGTCTAAATATATAGATGAAATTGCACACACAAAGATTCAACCCTTCCCATTCCCTCCCCCTTCCCTAACAACAGCCAGCGGGTTCGGCAATTTGTGGGAGAGTGTAGTTTCCGAGTGTACCTATCTTGGTACCTCTTCTCATCAGGATATGACTACTCCCTCTACAACCGTGCTCTGCATGATAAGATATAATTATATATATATATATATATATATATATATATATATATATATATATATATGTGTGTGTGTATATATATATACATATATATATATATATATATATATATATATATATATATATATATATATATATATATATATATATATATATATATATATATATATATATATATATATACCACAAACAACAAAGGACTCAGAAATGTCAAATCAAGTCTGAGGTTTTGGTCAGTTTTCATCACCACGCTAGCCACTGCTGATTGGTAATGATGGGAGACTTTAGTTTGCTTACTCACAGCAAACCAGCCTAGTACGGGTGGCCCTGCGTAGTGCAGCTTGGGTGATCATAGCTTTACGCAAACTCTTTCACCACATTAAGGTATCCCCACTCAGAGAGGGATAAATTTTTATGTTTAATAGATAATTCAACTGAATGCATCAATGATCTTTCACACTTTCTCTCCCATGGCCATCTTTCTCTCTTGCTATCTCACTCTTTAAAACAGGGATAGACAAACACCTAAATTGAAGGACAGGATCCCATCTTCCCAGTCCACAGACGAACTTGGGAGCAAGAGAGGATGTTTGTATGTGAGGAACGGCCATTAGCGACCCTCTGATAAATATCGCCAGCTTAAATCTCCTCAGCAATTCCCGTTGTCCTTGGTCTAAAGGATGAAGGATGGGGGGAAGAAATGAAAGAGAACCAAAAGGACTGTGAAGGATAGCCGTGTGAAAAAGAGGGGGGTGAAGGAAAGCAAGCGGGGAATCACAAAAGTGAAGTGTAAGGGTAAAAACACCTTCAGGTTAAAATTTAGATTTCGCATAGACTTTCCACCGATCCAAGCTTGGAGAGAGAAAGGATAAGAAAAGGAAGCCAGGGAAACAGAATGAAAACCAAAGAAAATTTGTAAATGAGACTAGGATAAAGGAAGGCAGGTTGAGAATCACAAAAGGTAGAGTCTCACTTCCAGGTTAACATTTTTTTAGGTTATGAGGGTGGAGTGGGTAGGGTTCTGAGTTATCGTAGGCTACATTTGATTTCAAAGATTTATAGGTATGACATAAGAGGAACTACGTGGAGAATCTCACAGAAAATAGGTTCTAGAAATACCTTCATTATTCAATGTTATAACGGTGCTTACGAGCCGCGAGGAAAAGACACGTGTTTCTTTAACGCTATGACTTGGATTTAAAGGCTGAATACACACATGCAAATGGTCTAGGACTACGGACTAAACCAATCATATTAAGACCTTGAAGAACCAATACGCAGACTGCATATGGATACCATGAAAGAGATTTTCAGGACTAACCAAACCCGGATTGAACTTGATATCACAGCAGAGGGGAAGCCACGCAGTAAAACATAGCTATCACATCTGCTATACTACTATAGCATATCAGTAGAAGAAGTTATCATCGAAATCTTAGAGTCATGGGATCTTATTGAGGTCTAAAGCTTAATGTTCAGCAACTATAAAAATATTTGATGTTATTTGCAGAAGTGGAAGATAGATGACTTCTAATATACAAGGGATGTCAAGCTTTTGGGGCAATCCATAGCTAAGGGGAGAGCCCTTTTAGAAAATACCCCCCTCAGCTGGCCCTCCAAGAAAGGAGTTCTCCAGAGCAGGGTTAGAAAATAAAAGTATAGAAGTATGCAAATAAAATTAACCCCATCTAACCACGTTAAGGGGGAAGGGAGCCTTCTCTACTAACTCAGCCCTGGGCTCCAAATTTTCTAACTATGCTTATGCTTTGGGGTAACAATATTCCCCTCAAATGTTTATAAGTATACTAGTTAAGGAAAAATCATCTAAAATCAAGCTGATTGTCAAGCATAAGCAGAAATAGAAATCCTTGGAAATCTCATGTACACGTCTGAAGAGATAAGAGAATATACATGTAGTGTACCGTCGTCAAAAATGACGTCTAAATATATAGATAAATATGCACACACACAGATTCAACCCTTTCCACTCCCTCCCCCTTCCCTAACAACAACCAATAGATTCGGAAATTTGTGGGAGAATGTAGTTTCTGAGCGTACCTATCGTGGTCCCTCTTCTCACCAGTGTATGACTACTACCTCTACGACCCTGTTCATGAGAAGAGATGATTAACATATATATATATATATATATATATATATATATATATATATATATATATATATATATATATATATATATATATATATATATATATAATCAGACACTTGTGCTTTGTCACATAAAGGAGATATACAACAAAAAATTCTGCTGTTTCTAGTCTATTGCAGGACAAAGGCCTCGGACATGTCCTTGTTCATGTCTGAGGTTTGGCCGGTTTTCCTCACCACGCTGGTGCATGTGCGGATTGGTAATGGTAGGAGACTTTAATCTGATACAGCAAACTAACCTAGCATTGGTGGTAGCGCCTAGTACAGCTTTGCAGATCATGGCGATGCACAAACCTTTGTACCAGGTTAATGTATATAGAAGGGTGGTAGAATGCCAAGACACTTTGGAAAGGGGTGGCTTAAGGGTAAATGTGGATAAGACTGAAGCTTCGATTAGCAGTAGGGAAGGTAGGGTCAGGATAGCTCTACATGAAAGTAGAGAAGCAATTACAAAACAGGTAGAAAAATTTAGATACTTGGGAAGTACTATAAATCAGGAGGGAGGATATGAGGCTGAAGTTGAGAATAGGATAAGAGTAACACGGGAAAAGTGGAGGGAGGTAGCAAAAGTGGTATGTGATAGGAAAATGTCACTCAAGGTGAAATCAAGATCTATAGCTTATTAATAAGATCAGTGTTAATGTATGGATCAGAAACTTGGATGTTAAGACAAAAAGAGGAAGCAATGCTTGAGAGAACCGAGATGAGAATGCTAAGTTGGATTATGGGAATATCACTGTTTGAAAGATTGGAAAATGATGAAAAAAGAAAAATGGCAGGTATAATAAAGATTACAGAGATGATAAGAGAATCACGACTGATATGGTGTGGGCATGTGTTAAGGATGAACGGTGGGGAGGGGAGTGAGGAGGGCTTGAGAGGAACCTGTAAGGGTGAGAGGATCAAGTGGGAGGCAGAGAATTAGGTGCCGAGATAACGTGAAGGATGATATGGAGAGAAGAGGTTAGGTGGAAGACGATGCCTTTGATCGCAGGTATTAGAGAGAGTGCAGCTGGCAACCGACCCCTTAATGTAGATCAATGGAGGGGAAGAAGGTATATATACATATATATATATATATATATATATATATATATATATATATATATATATATATATATATATATATATATATATATATATATATATATATATATATATATATATATATATATATATATACACACACTGTATATATATATATATATATATATGTATGTACATATATAAACACACTCTTTTCGTATGAGGAGAGTGGGTAATCATACCCAGGTGAGAGGGATTACACCGACAGGTGCACTCGGAAACCACAATCGGCCACAAATTGACTAAACTACTGTGTTGTAGTTAGAAAAGGGGGTAGGGTGGTGGGAAGGGTTGAGGCTGAGTGTGTGCGTTTGTGTGCATATCTATCTAAAAACTTAAATCTCATTTTTGACGGGTCACCTACACTAGTAAACCTATAAAACATTCAAGACAACAATCAACACTAGTTTTACCTCGGGAAGAATAAAAATAAAGATATATAGAGCTTAAAAGATTTAAGTGTCGAATTCAATGCTATTAATATCTTTCAGACGTCATATCAACTAAAAACATAGCGATTAAAGGAGTAAGAATTAAAATAACAGATATTTCGTTGAATGATGATGATGGAAGAAGATTATGTTCCCAAGTGAACTGAAATCAAAAGGAAGAATCCTTTCCAAAAGCTACAAATCCAATCATTTCATCATGAAAGTAGAAACAGATATCTCTTCCTTTCGAACTTGTATTGTATAATCCCGACGCATTTCAGCATTCAATGAAGCATAACAATAGATACTTGGCATTTTTGGCTTTTTCTCCCCCAATTCAAAGCCTCGCTGCTTCATTGTTCGGAGAGAATCTTGGGAGATCAAACCCTACTGATCTCTTTCAAAGGCATTTTCATCTCATATTTTGTGAGGGGCGAAATGCATCTCATTGTTTCGTTTGATACAAAAGGGGTTCGGTTCTTTGTGCGCAGGAGACTTTTACTGACACAAACAATAAGATCAGAAGACCAGAATAGGAAGAGTCCTTTCAGGATGATGCCTCCCTTGAACAGCAGGAGGAGGACTTCCTCTTTCTATGGTCGACAGGATAACGATTGTCCTTCTATATTAGGATTACTTTTTATTACAATATAGGGGAAATATTTACCATCTACTGTAACATAACTAAAATAATCATTTAACCCAGGTATAAATATGTCTTGTTTTAGTCACAAATACGACATTATTAAAAAAAAAAAAAAAACGTAATATTAATAGGATATTCTCTGTAAAAATATACTGTTTTCAGTTGCATTTCAGTAAAAGACAGGCAACCGTAATAGTACCCTACTCTGTTATCATCTTTTACGGTTGGTGACCGTAATATCACCCCTTTACGTCAATATATCAGTTTCTAAAACGGTAAATACCTAGCAACATTTATTCCCGGATTTTTACCGTTTTAACGGCAAATTTTTAACAGTGGTCATTCTTACATCAAAGGAAGTGATATCATGCATAGGACGACTTTCTTACTACAGAACAGGACACCTTCGACATTCGTACAGAAGGATGACTTTTTTGTACGACGTGAATTTCAACTAGAAGAGCAGTACGACATTTTATTCGTACAGGAGGACATTTTCCCAAACGTTAGGCGATCTTTTATAAAAGGAACAGACCGATTTTCACCCATAAAGTAAAACAACTTTAATGTTCTTTTTATAGAACAGGGAGATTTTTCAAGCATAGAAAAAGTTACTGGTGCGCACAAGAAGGCATCATTTACCCAGAAAACCAAATATTTTATTTCTATGCACAGAAGATTGGGATTTTCTGCAAAATTAACAACATTCTAGTAATTGGGCAAAACAATTTCACTCATGCTTATAACAAAGACCAGTGAATTAACACCTGCAGGAATCGTAAACAATATTGGAAACACTCCTAACTGGTGATCTACTGGACTGGGGTTCGAGTCACGCTCAAGCTCGACAGTTTCTTGTAGTGTATGTAGCCTTACCATCCTTGTGAACTAAGGATGGCTGCTGAGTCATCAGCAGCCATTTCCAGGGCCTCCATGGTCCTAGCTTGGGTGGATATAGGGTTCGGGTGCCGATAATATGTACATAAGGTCAGTCTCTAGGGTACTGTCACTGTCCCTTACCTATGCCACTCATGAGGGTCATTTAAACCTTTAAAAGGACTATCTGCTACATAACAGGATGATTTATGAATAAAAAAAAAATTAGGACTTTCTTTACACAACAGAAAGACTTTTAATCTACGTAAATCGTCAGCCAGAAAGACTAGGACGCCATTTTGCATAATACTTACACAAAGCTGGTTATAAACCTCTTTGTAAATCATCGTTTCTCCAATAACAAAAATCTAGTGTAATTCTATGCAGGACCGTTTCCCTTATTTCATTACCGCCCAATTTCCATAACTCCCATATTATCTAAAGTTTTTGAACGTCTTCTGGCAAAACGTCTTAACAGGTTTGCTGAAGGTAATCATCTACTCCCTAGTTTGCAATTTGGTTTTCGTAAAGGCCTTGGAGCATGTGATGCCCTTCTTACAATCTCCAATGCTGTACAGAAATCCCTTGATTGTGGTCGGGAAGTTCGTATGATTGGCCTTGATTTTAGTGCTGCCTTTGACCGTGTTAATCATGAGGCCCTTGTTTTCAAACTGAAACAGTTGGGAGTGGGTGGGTCGTTTCTTAGCATTATTATTGATTTTTTAAGTAATAGATCTCAAAGAGTTGTTGTTGATGGGCACCATAGTGATTATAGGAATGTGATATCCGGTGTTCCACAGGGTAGTGTTCTTGGCCCATTACTTTTCATACTATATACACATGACATGTGGTTTGGCCTTGAAAACAAGCTTGTTGCATATGCAGATGATGCTACTCTCTTTGCATCAATTCCATCCCCTGAATGTAGATCTAGGGTTGGTGAATCCCTTAATAGAGATTTAGCTAGAATTAGTGCATGGTGCAAATTATGGGGTATGAAGTTGAATCCTAACAAAACTCAAAGTATGATTGTAAGTAGGTCAAGGACGGTGGCTCCTCAACATCCGGATCTCAGTATTGATAATGTTTCTTTAAATATGTATGACTCTTTCAAAATTTTAGGTGTGATTCTCGACAGTAAATTTACTTTTGAGAAACATATAAGGTCTGTGTCTTCTTCAATTGCACAAAAAATAGGCTTATTGAGAAAGTCTTTCAAGATTTTCGGTGATCAATCTATTCTGAAGAAGTGTTTTAATTCTTTCATTCTACCTTGTTTTGAGTATTGTTCTCCTGTCTGGTCTTCAGCTGCTGATTCTCATCTTAATTTGTTGGACAGAAACTTACGGTCGATTAAATTTCTTATTCCTGATCTAGATATTAATCTCTGGCACCGTCGTTCAATTAGTTCATTATGCATGTTGCATAAGATTTTTCATAACTCTGACCATCCTTTACATTCAGATCTCCCTGGACAATTCTATCCTGTTCGTAATACTAGGCAGGCAGTTAATTCTAATAGCCAGGCCTTCTTCATCACGAGACTCAATACTACGCAGTATTCTAGAAGTTTTATTCCAGCTGTTACCAAGTTGTGGAATGATCTTCCTAATCGGGTGGTTGAATCAGTAGAACTTCAAAAGTTCAAAGTTGGAGCAAATGCTTTTTTGTTGACCAGGCAGACATGAGTCTTTTTATAGTTTATTTATAACATATTTGTTTTTGATGTTGTTAATAGTTTATATATGACATGTCTGTTTTGACGTTGTTACTTGTTTTAGAATGATTTATTGTTAATTTGTTCTCTTCATTTATTTATTTCCTTATTTCCTTTCCTCACTGGGCTATTTTTCCCTGTTGGAGCCCCTGGGCTTATAGCATCTTGCTTTTCCAACTAGGGTTGTAGCTTGGATAGTAATAATAATAATAATAATAGGCCACAGAAATATCCATATGGGAAACCGTGAGAATCTGCTGTCTACGATATACTTTCTATTTATGGGATGTTTGGATCTATGATATACTCAATGGGTATTGGGTAGAAAGGGGATAGAGATAAGAATTTTTCAAAAGGGTTAAAATAAGTTATGATATCAAAGTGGGTCCTATATTACCCTCCTTCAAAAAGATTAAATTCGTAGGATGCTGGCGCCTTTAAAAATTCGCTGGGTAGTATTAAATTTATTTAAACGTAATAAGCAGAACGTTGAAAAGTAGATGCTTCATCTATGAAATGAAAAACTACGAAGGAAAAAATGGGCATCAATGGAAATGGTAGAATCAAATAGAGAGCACACTTACAGTTACGAGGATGAAGTACTAAAACAAATACTACATTGGATCCATCTCTGGTTGTGGCTCATTTTCCCTTTACCTACACATACACCAAATAGTCTTGCTTATTTTCTACACATTCTCCTTTTTCCTTATTCATCTGAAAATACTAAGATAACAAAAAATATACTTCTTCACCCAGTAGGTTAACTATATATATATATATATATATATATATATATATATATATATATATATATATATATATATATATATATATATATATATATATATATATATATATCCACACGTGGCTATATGTTGAGTCACTCTACATGCAAGCTACCTGGACCAGTGTTCGATTCCCGACCGGTCAGAAGCTATTGCCTTTGAGTGGTTATGCCTTGGGAGTCTGATCCCAAGGTCTATAAGAGAATTTAGACAATAAGGTATTAAAATATATGGCTTATTTGAATATGAAACTCACGTCTAAATGTGCAAAATTTATCATATATATATATATATATATATATATATATATATATATATATATATATATATATATATATATATATATATATATAAATTCAAATCAAGGGGACACACCGGTGCACCATCAAGCTCAAATGGACTAACTGAACCTCCATTCTAAAATAAAGAGGCAAAAGTTCAATGAAAGGTTAAAAGGTCAAATTCAGAAAGTCAGATTTTCTCTATGATCCTCTGAGAACAGGTGGTAAAATCCGGGACTGTCAACCACAAACAAGGAGAGAAAATGATGGAGTTTATAAATAAAGATTAAAACTTGGAAGCTCAAAGGGAAAAAACTGATTTGATACTTTTGACACACTTTGTGCTTCTCGTCCTCTGAAATACAGAGGCAGAAATGCTTTAACGAAGTTAAAATTAATTAATCTACAGACGAAATTATGTTGGCGAATTACGGGAGGTGTAAAAAGATGTTTTTTTTTTTTTTTTTGTGTTAACTAAATGAAAACTAGTTTTTTTATGGAACACAAAGGTATTTCCTGTGTTTCTCTACCCAAATTGGACAATGGAAAACCTAATTTTATTTTGTTTTTCCTTACTTATAATACTGAAGAGATTCTGTTTTATCTTTGTACGCATGTTAGAGTCAAATCCAGCATAGTGTTTGTAATCAAAATTGTAGAAGTGAAGAAGTACTGGAATTAAATAATTATGTATTGGCTGTCTTCTATTGCACTTGCATAAGACACTGCAAATAATATTACTAATGAAATTTTTATCAATATCTACATCATTAATAATTAAACTACTAGCAACACTATCATATATAAATGTGGTTAATATCATTGTCATAGTAACTGAAACTTATTCTTGTAGGAAAAATAGAATTTACTTCTAATATTCTCTAACTACTTCACTTATCAGAGTTGTGGGGAATGAAAATGAGGGAGAGACAGAGATTGAATGTGTTCTGGATGAAGTGTCTGAGGAGTGTCCAAGATAGGGTTAAGAAGTAGGTAGTGAGGGTGAGAACGGGTGTAAGAAATGAATAGGCAGCTAAGTGGATATGAATGAGTTGTGGTGGTTGGGCAATGTAGAGAGAATGGAAAATAGCCGTCTGCTGAAGAAGGTGATGAATGCAAGAGTTGGGAGAAGTACGAAAAGACTACCAAGGCTTGATTGGATGGATGTAGTGAAGAAAGCTCTAGGTGATAGGAGGATAGATGTGAGAGAGGCAAAAGAGCTTATTAGAAATAAGAATGAATGGCGAGCAATTGTGACGCAGTTCTGATAGGACATGTTGCTTCCTCCGTTCGTCTTGGTGACCGCTGAGGTAGCAGCAGTAGGGGATTCGACATATGAAGCTTGATTTGTGATGGATAATGAGGGAGGGTGGGTTGTGGCACCCTAGCAGTATCCGCCAAACTCAGCTGGATCCATCGTCAGGCTAGGAGGAGCTAAAAGAAGCAAAGTCCCCCTTTGTTCTTTATCTTTATGTAGGCTACCCCATAAAATTAGGGTTGTGGTGGCCAATGCAGTAACATCCTTGACTGGTCAACACCAGACTGGGGTTCGAGTTCCACCCAAACTCGTTTGTTCATTTGGTCGCTGCAACCTCACCCTCCTTGTGCCCTAAGGATGGGGGTTTGGGGGGTACTTACAGGTCTACTTGTTGAGTCATCAGCAGCCATTGTTTGGCGCTCCTTGGTCCTAGCTTGGGTGGAGAGGTGGCTTGGGCTCTGATCATAAGTATATATGGTCAGTCTCTCGGGCATCGTCCGCCTTGATAGGGCAATGTCACTGTCCCTTGCCTCTGCCATTCATGACTGGCCTTTAAACCTTTAAACCTTCAAGTGCCTTGGTAGATGGATGGGTCGGTTACACGTTCTTCAAATCTTATGTTACTCCTAACCCTCCTCCTCCTACTCCCTCTTCTCCTCCTCCCTTCCCTTGATGACCCCACACTTGTGTGATTTGACTTCTGCGGTCTAAATGTAAGGTGATACTGGCACGTAGGTAGACACTCCACCCACACACACACACACAGAGAGAGAGAGAGAGAGAGAGAGAGAGAGAGAGAGAGAGAGAGAGAGAGAGAGAGGAGATGTATTAAACATTGAGTATTTATATGGGTTGTGTTTTGTTTGAGAGAGGTTTTTATGTTGGAATTATTCCAAATTATAAGGCGCAGCTTTATTTCTTTCATTCAAAATAAATCACTACTTATTTGTTTATTCATTCAGTTATGTCTTAACTCTTTTTCATGCATATTTTATTCATCATGTTTTTTTTTCGGGTTGTCTTATGGGTCATTTATTGTTACATTTGTTTCTTTTGTATATTAAATTCTACTTTTAGAACTAGGCCATCTTCTCTCACTATTAGACGTTATGCAAGCAAGCAAAATGAAGGTATTATGGTCTGAGCTTCAAAACACTTACGTGACGTCCCCATGAAAGGAATTTAATCTCTCTCTCTCTCTCTCTCTCTCTCTCTCTCTCTCTCTCTCTCTCTCTCTCTCTCGGAAGATTTAAGTAACCTACTTCACAAAAGTTAAGATAACTCCTACGTGACATAAGGAAAAGGAATCTCTTCATAGTCAACTCAAATTGGAGAAAGCTCTTTCAAGCAAGTTTCTAAAACTTGGATGATAAGAACTTGGGACTAAAAACATTCTAAGTATGTGCTTATGTATAATTGTGTATTCGTAAAAAGAATAGTTTTTTTGCAACAAACTTTCTATATACTTGTATTTACATAAGCATCGATATGCATATTGTGCTATTGATAAGGCTTCCACTTATAATTTGTCAATTTTCTGTACATACGTTTCATCTTGGTTTAGCATATATATATATATATATATATATATATATATATATATATATATATATATATATATATATATATATATATATATATATATATGTAAGTATTTGTGCATATATACGTGTACACATATGTGTGTACGTGTGTATATGTATATGTGTACGCATGCACGAGTATGACACTGATTATGTTTGCAATGGGCAGTAAATCGCACTTACTGCAACAGCTCTAATAACAGACCAATTTTAAATTACCATGAAAAATAGTGGCTGTTTTAAAAAAGTAGAAACATTGAATCATACGAAGCCCAGCCAAGTTGAAGCTTATCCAGATTAGCGAAATTGCAATTGAATTATCGCAAAAATACTAGTGGCAATTACAGAGAGAGAGAGAGAGAGAGAGAGAGAGAGAGAGAGAGAGAGAGAGATTGCGCAAACAAGTAAATTTCACAAGGTAATCAGTACGTGTCAAAACATCGGACATAATTCGCGACAAGAAATAAATGAAAAACCTTATAGTCTCCTCTGCAAAAAAAAAAAAAAAAAAAAAAAAAGGATGGTAGGGACAGTGACACGAGTCTGAAGGAATGTAAATTACATTCGGAAATCACCTGTGCAAGGTGATTTTTCTCTTTGATTAGCGCCAGGGGTTAAATTGTTTGAGGACAAGGCATGTGAAATCGTTTGGACATATATCGCGTGAGGGAGGACCGTTGCCGGCACTGCCATTCCAATAAACTTTGCTTTTATCCCTTACTTTAACACACATACACACACACACACAGACGGACAGACACACACACACACACACACATATATATATATATATATATATATATATATATATATATATATATATATATATATATATATATATATACAGTGAACCCTCATTTATCGCGGTAGATAGGTTCCAGACCTGGCCGTGATAGGTGAAAATCCGCGAAGTAGTGACACCATATTTACTTATTTATTTAACATGTATATTCAGACTTTTAAAACCTTCCCTTGTACGTAGTACTGTTAACAAACTACACTTTAATGTACAGAACATTTAATGCATGTACTACAGTACCCTAAAATAAAACAGGCACAAATATTAAAGGCGATTTTATATCATGCGTTTCCTAAACACGCCAAAAAGCACGATAAAAAATGGCAACCAATGTTTTGTTTACGTTTCTCTGATCATAATGAAGAAACAAACGCATTTACACATCTGTGTATAGGTTAGTTTTTGCATCGAATATATTGAGTATTCAGTACAGTATGTTGATTTTGTTATTACCAATGTTTTACTTAATTTTTCTTAGGACTTCCAAATGAAATGTTTTTCTTTATGACTCCGCCTGAAACGATGGCGTCATAAAGTACGCTCAGTAAACAACCACGCTCAGAACAAAGAAGGCATTTAACGTGCATGATGAAAGTGATAAATAATGATATTTACAGTAAAAGCTTTTAGAAAATATGTTACAGTATTACTGTACAAATATTATTTACCGTATCTACAGTATATAAAATCATACAGTACATACTGTACGTATCAAAGCAGGAAAACAATTTACGAGAGAGAGAGAGAGAGAGAGAGAGAGAGAGAGAGAGAGAGAGAGAGAGAGAGAGAGAGAGAGAGAGAGAGATTGTTTTACGTACGTAAATATAAATTTTAAACAAAAAAAATATGATAGGTTACAACATGTATACTCTTCAGACTTTTAAAACCTTCCCTTTAACTTAATGCATACAGTACTAAACTAAAACAGGCACAAATATTAAAATGTTACAATATTAAAGTAAAAAATAAAGATTGTTACTGTACTCACCACGAAAGAAGTTCAAGAAAAACTTGAATGATGATGGCGATGAATTTGCTGCACAGTAGGAATGATGATGATGAAGCTGATGATGTCTTCTACTGTGCAGCCAATGATAGTATTTTACGTCTCTTCAGACGGAGGTGTCTTTTCCTGGGACACCTCTTCAACTACTTCCTGGGAAACTTCTTCAATTTCTTCCAAAGGCATACTAGCAGGAGGAACTGGCTCTTTTTTGCAAGGCTGGAAGAACATTGTGATTGGAAGTTGCTGCCGCTGCTTCTTTTTTCGCTCTAAGACCATCCTGTAGGGAGTCATGATGTCATCGACCTTGTTGCATAATTGCATAGACCGAACCATATCCTCGTCCCACTCTTGCAACATTTCTTTCGCCTCCTTCATATGGTTGCAGAACTTGGCAAGCCGTTCTAATGTTAAGCCCGTTTCTTCGACATTTTCTTGGGTCTCTTCCTGCGTTTCACTCTCTTCTTCACTTGCCGATTTCGTCAGGTCTTCTAGGTCTGCGCCAGTTAGCGGCTGGTAATGGCAGTCCAACAACTCGTCCACGTCTTCAGTCGTCATGTCGCCAAACCCGTCACCTCCAATTATGGCAGCCAGCTGCACAGATTTGCGTATTGCAGAGTGTTGGATTTCAGACGGAGTAAATCCCTCGTCGTCGTAAACAATCTGGGGCCACAACTTCTTCCAGCTCGCATTCACGGTTGCAGGTTTCATCTCTTGCAGTGCTTTCTGAATATTCTTCAGGCACGTGGCTATGGTGTACTGCCGCCAGTACGCCTTCAAGTTAAAATCTTCATCCTCATCATCTTGGGCAGCATCCACACACGCAACAAGGTCCGCCAAGGTATTCTTCGTGTAGAGGGCCTTGAACGCCCTGATAACCCCCTGGTCCATCGGTTGAATTAATGACGTGGTGTTAGGTGGCAGGAACTCAACCTGAACGCCCTCACGCGACAGGTCAGTTGCGTGTCCACCAGCGTTATCCATAAGGAGAAGGATCTTGAATGGCAAGCCCTTCTCTAAGAGATATTCACTGACTTGCGGGATGAATCACTGGTGGAACCAGTTGGAGGTCAGCCTCTTCGTAATCCATGCTTTTGGATTATGCATCCAGTACACGGGAAGGAGATTCTTGTTTTTATTTTTCAAAGCGCGAGGATTTTTCGACTTATAAATAAGCCCCGGCTTTAGCAAAAATCCAGCAGCATTGCCACACATCACGAGGGTAACGCGATCCTTGAATGCTTTAAAGCCAGAGGCTTTGGCTTCTTCTTTGAACAGGAAAGTTCGCGACGGCATT
>NC_090749.1:65335060-65345060 GCF_036898095.1 Palaemon carinicauda
CAAGATGCTGTAAGCCTTAGTGCTCCAACATGGAAAATAGCCCCGTGATGAGTTGACATAAGAAAATAGAAAATAAATAAACCGACTCGATTATAACCTCCTTGAAGGAAGTGATAAACTATTTAATATGTAATGATTAATTATCACAAAATAGTTCAAAATTATTAATACATTAAAAAAGATGTTTCATATATTAATTATGAGGAGAGACACAAAAACATTCGCTGCAAGTCTAAACTTCTGGAGTTCCGCTGATTCAACTGCCTGATTTGGAAGATCATTCCACAATATATTAATTTGCAATCTCTCACAAACATAGAAACAGGCATTATCAAATCATATCACTCAACATATCTCTCTCTCTCTCTCTCTCTCTCTCCTCTCTCTCTCTCTCTCTCTCTCCTCGGGTGCCGAGAAACGCATCATCATTTCAAGAAGTCATTTTGTGAATGTGAATAGAAATTCGTATTAGAATTGCCTTGTAAATATGAATAGATGACTTCGTGAACGCGGCCAGTCGACCTCCTGCTGAACAGAGCCGGATTAAGAATGCATGAATACAACAGATGAAATATACAGGAGGCGAGATGGGCTGATGGGAATTTTATAAATGGGAGCATCGAAGCTAATGTTTGAGACTGGGCTTTTGAGGTGTGAATACTAATGGGGCGGTACTGGAAAAATAAAGAGTAGAATGGTATTGAAAGGATTTGTGTGTGTGCGTGTTTGTATGAGAGAGAGAGAGAGAGAGAGAGAGAGAGAGAAAGAGAGAGAGAGAGAGAGAGAGAGAGAGAGAGAGAGAGAGAGATTTATATTCCATATATCTCTCTTCATTTTACAAAACCAACTTCATTATAGCTATGATTGTGGTGACAACAAATTTTATGACTAATTCTTCTTCACTCAAGGTGTTAACTAATGTACTCTAATTGTTCAGTGGCTACTTTCGTCTTGGTAAGGGTTAAAGAGACTCTTTAGCTACGGGAAGCAGCTCTTCTAGGAGAAGGACACTACCAAATCAAACTATTGTTCTCTAGTCTTGGGTAGTGCCATAGCCTCTTTACCATGGTCTTTCACTGTCTACGATTAGAGTTCTCTTGCTTGAGTGCACACTATTCAATAATATTTCTCTGCATCTTGTTGTTGAATGTGTTTATAGTTTATATATGAAAGATTCATTTTAATGTTGTTTCTCTTCTTGAAATACTTCATTTCAATTGTTCATTACTTCTCTTATAGTTTATTCACTTACTCTCCTCACCAGGCCATTTTTCCCTGTTGGAGCTCTTGGGCTTATAGCATCCTGCTTTTCCAACTACGGTTGTAGCTTGGCCATTAGTAATAGTTCTCTCTCCTTCTTGGAGTGCAGTTGTAACAATCTTCGTTAATAACCTGAGGAACTATAGCTTCATTTCAGCAGCTTATGATAAACATCCCTGTAAATCAACCGTTGTGGGTCGCAGCGATGGTGAAGAGAGGAATAGGAGTAATGAAGAGAGATAAAAAAATGATGTGAGTAACTGTATGCTAATATTATTCCAAACATTCTCTCTCTCTCTTTGATTTTCTTTATTTTTCGCCATTTAATACAATTTTACCTTCAAGTTTTGATTAATTTACAATTTAATCATCGTATTCATGATTCTTGAATGGCAGTTTGGAAGAGCTTAGTTAATGTTGATACAATGGAACTATAAAGGGAAAGTATAGTTCAATAGCACCATGCACGGGAGCAAAGACTTTTAATTGGATACAACAACAAATTATAAAAAAACAGTTTAAAACTCAAGTCAAGCTGCAGTAAACTTTTCTTCAGATAAGTTTCATTCATACAATTATACTATTTTTTTTCTTTAATCAGACATATGAATATTTAACTCTGATGTACAGTAGAGCGTAACGAATAACCTTGAATAATATGAATAAAATTTGAAGAAAATATTACAAAATTAAACGTACATTGTAATTAGGTCCAACTGTAAGTGTATCTATCTCGAAAGGATTTTTAACTAAAGGACTTGCATTAGAGTTCCTGTCTGGGTGGGGGTAGGGGGCCTGGCAATTTCAATTGGGTGAATATAGTTTGTTGGATGGATGTAAACTATCTTATTACTTGTCAAATCGATTTTCTTTATGAGGAAAATGTTGTTTTTAGATGTCTAAAGTACGATATTTTGAAGCTAGTATTACAATTTACGAAATATTATGATTTAGTATTACTTTGCTAGGCGTGAATCCAGTTGGGAAGCAAACATTGGATAGAAAGGTGATCCTGAAGTTCTGAAATTTGATTCCGAAGTTCTGAAATGGGATTCTGAAGTTCAGAAGGCTATTCATGATAATGGTGACAAAGTTATGTTGCGATGAGCTACTTATGACATACGTGATAGATACCATGTGATCCCTGCTACCTCTGTCAGAGTTAGGGACATTTTGAAAACAATTGCAAGTTTAAAACTGAAAATAAAATCTGCGGGAAATTTTCAGAAAAACATTCCACCAAAGAATGTAATTGAGAACAGTTAATTCGCAAGTGTCAAAGTGTATAAACTGCACAAAGTTAAACAAACCAGATGACCACACAGTGATTTCAAGAAATTGCAAAGCTTATGACTTGGAATTGAAAAGACTAGCAGAAAATACTGATCGTGGATACTAAGGATGTCATAAACTGTGGCTATGTAAATATAAATTTTGTTGATAATAAAACTATTCAGACTTGAGAATTGATAAAACGAGAAATATTTGGACATTTGAAATATATTTAGATAACTTTGACAAGGCTAAGATTACTGAAATTAACCCCCCCCCCCCCACACACACACACACCCAACACTTTTTTTTCACATACCGAGAGAGGGTAAGTCTGGTGGGGTTGTCGGAATCTTTATTCATAAAGGTTACTCAAATCTCAAAATGTTCTAAAGAACTAGTGTAAAAGGTTTAGAATATACAAAAAAAAAAAAAAAAAAAAAAAAAAAAAAAAAAACTTTACGCACAAACACAAAAAAATATCCTTGTAACAGTTTACAAACTTCTGAGAACAAATGCTAGTATCTTCATTGAAGAATTCAGTGCATTCATTGAAAAGAAATAATTAGTTATTGTAGAGATTTCAATCTTTTGATGGATGACGCATCAAATCATGATGCTTTAGCATTTAGTGAGTTATTGGATTCATATAAATTGGTGAATAATGTTGACTGTGCAACTACTTTGACTAGCATACGTTGTACCTAGTTTTGAGTGATGTAATGAATAACATTGTATCTTATATCAGTATAGAAGAGAAATGAATTATTACGTTAAGACTACCTCTACAGAAACATAAAGTGGTGAAGAAAATAAACTTCAGACATAAATAAAACTTTTCTTTTGTATCTATTGAAGAAGTTACATAGGAAATAAATGAAGCTATTGGCATTCCCTGTGATCATGATAACCAACGTTTGTTGGGCGCTATGTGTGTTGACTGCCTTATGATTATTATTGAAGGAGATACCATGTGTCCACTGATGGAAAAGACTATAATTGTTAAAGATCAATCTTCTTGGTTTGATGGAGAGACTTTACAGAAAAAAAGGGGAAAAAGACGTAAAGATAGAAAGGAGGAAGACTGATATAAGGTGTCCCACATCGAGAAAGAATTACTCTTATACTAATTGATTTACAGTGGCTGCCTATTAAAGCGAGAATTGTGTTTAAAATATGTACGATAACTCACCAAGTTATCAGAATAGTACATCCAAAATATCTAAGAGAATTGTTGACACAAGAATAGCTACAGATGGTTTCAAATTATTTGAACCTATATATGTCTACTGTGGGCTTTCTAGAGCATTATATACAGAGAGAGAGAGAGAGAGAGAGAGAGAGAGAGAGAGAGAGAGAGAGAGAGAGAGAGAAACCTATATCATATTTTTCATAAAACTAAGAAGACGCAGCAAGGGGGGCCACTCACTCCCTCTCCCTATCTCCCTCCCTTTTTAATTACAGTGGCATATAAGGGGTCATCCCCCCCCCCACAGGAGGACAGCATCAAGTAGGAAGTGGCAAGCTCATTTCCAGCGTAAGAAAGAAGATATTACGAATGGAGACTCTTGAATTACCCAGCGCTATTTACTCGCCTAGAAGGAGAGAGGTAAGACCCGATTTAAAAGCTATATATATATATATATATATATATATATATATATATATATATATATATATATATATATATATATATATATATATATATGTGTGTGTGTGTGTGTGTGTGTGTGTGTATATATATATATATATATACACACACACTATCTACAAGAACAACAGCATATGAAGCCATTTCTATTGCACTCTATGACAAAGCCCTCAGATATGTCCTCATATATGTCTAGGTTTGGGTCACTTTTCATCACCATGCTGGCCACTGGGTATTGGTGATGGTGGGAGACTTTTGTCTGATCGTTCGCATAAAACCAACTTAGTACGGATGGCCTTGACTATTACAGCTTTGGTGATCATTACAATACGAAAAACCCTTACACAATGTTAAGGTATTCCCACTCAGAAATGTGTAAGTATAAGTTTACTTTTGAATTAAGAAGACCATAGTAATGTCATAGCTATACAACTTAATCACAGATGAACATCCCGTGCAATAAACATCCATAACATTATCCGCTATATATAAGTGCATAGTATCCTTGTTATAAGCTCGTATGTACAAGAATTTGTTTACCTCCTGGATATCCAGACTTAATAGTTCCAGAAACTTCTTCACTATATGCATTCAACATTATCTTGTTTGAAAGTAGGTAGTGTTCTATAGGTCAGGACTCCAACCTTCTTGGCCCACTCCTATATTATTCTCCTTTTCCACGGATTAAGGACGCTATTCAATTATCAAAAATTCCAATAATTACTTTCCCAAGATACAAATCCTCTCTCAAGGTGGAAAAGGGAATGACCTAACGCCCCCCTCTACCTTTCTCTGCTAAAACTACGTTATTCTATTGAATCCAATGAGGGACTTAATCAAAGCTCATATTTGAACACTTGATTAAACTCGGTAAGTTATCACGACCAATCTTGACTGACTGCCATTTTCTGTGAGAGTCTTTTCGAGTATGGGGGTACTTAGTTATCTGATTTCGACGGCGATTGCTTGGTTCCCTTGACTTGTGGATCTTAGAGAATGATCCCTCTCTGAAGTTCGTAATGAGGATGGCAAGTACAGTTGGGCACAGGAATTCCTGACACACCTCGCTCCGAAGAAGTGTACCCTACGACACCCTTACTGCGAGCCGAGTAACCGAACTAGTAGCGTATGGCGAGATAGTAGAGGTGGTGGACTGGGCTACAAACAGGATCTAGCTGCGTAGTAGGAGTGTGACAAGGTACAATTCCTAAGAGAAAAGTGTGCCAGTTATTTATGTGTCTAACTGTATATCATCAATCAAAGAAATTCTTGCCGGAGAAGTTGTTTTTGATGCCAGTGACAATTTTAAGTTCATATTGGAAGCGGGTCTGCTTAATCGTTTTCAAAATTTATATAAAATGTGATATATTTTATTTCTATTTATACTATTGTTTATTTTCAAATTCTTTATCTAAGTTACTAACTCTTTATCAATCATACTATAATATACATCAAAGACCATTGATATTATGATAACAGATAATTTCAAATCAATCATTTACAGTTGAACAAATTACACACAATTGGAAAAGTCAGGAATAAAACTATGCCCGGAAAAAAAAGTTCTAAAAAAAAATGCACCAGAGAAAAGGCCATTTCAAATAAATGACAGAATTTAATCTTCGTAACTCACTTATAAGATATTTTCTATTGATAATGATCGATGGAAGAACCTTTCTACCCAAAGGGAAAAATACTCGTTACAGGACTGCCTCCCCGAAGAGAACTTACGACCCTCCCTTTTTTCCTACCTTAGGTCATTATAATTTTCCATTTGCCCTCCTGACCTGACGTTACGGTCATTCACGTGTTATTTATGTGAAACTCACCATATCGTTGGACAGATCCATTTTTACTAGAGAGAGAGAGAGAGAGAGAGAGAGAGAGAGAGAGAGAGAGAGAGAGAGAGAGAGAGAGAGAGAGAGCTCACTAGTCACTGGCTGTTAGTGTTGCTTTTCTCTGATGCCATTACGCATTAATGAAGTATGCATTTATACATACATGCATATATTCATATATATATATATATATATATATATATATATATATATATATATATATATATATATATGTATATATATATATATATATATATATATATATATATATATATATATATATACACAAACACACACCCATATATATATATATACATATATATATATATATATATATATATATAAATATATATATATATATATATATATATATATATATACATATATATAATATATATATATATATATATATATATATATATATATATATATATATATATATATATATATATATATATATATATATATATATATATATATATATGTGTGTGTGTGTGTGTGTGTCTGTACACGTCCCTAACAAGTTGATAAGGTGATGTTCCCAGCCCATAGCCTTTCTCACCCTCATTGTATCACAACAGAGTTTTATATTCAACTAATTGACAGTTGTCAGTAATTGCTGTATTTCAATTAGTAAGTCCCCTGATATAAATTATAAAGAGCAGAGGCAAGAGCTTAGACACTGATCATGAATTCTTATGATCAGCACCCAAGAACAGTCGCCACCTGGGCTAGGATCAGGGAGGGATAGGCAATGGCTGCTGATGACTCAGCAGGTAGTTCTATAGGCTCCCCCAAAATCACAAGGATTGTGATGGTGCAGACACTATAAGAGCTATCGAGCTGGGGAGTTTCTCGTACTCCGGTCCAGCAAGTTGTCAGGCAAGGACGTTTCCAATAGGCTGACAAAATCAGTATAACTGAATACAGAGGGTAAAACCTGCATTATATATACATATACTGTATATATATATATATATATATATATATATATATATATATATATATATATATATATATATATATATATATATATATATATATCTGGTAAAACTCGCTGGTAAAGAGACTGATGTCTCACCAGGTAAATCCTCGGACAGCTAGATTAGTGTCAGGTTCAGATTTCCTTTTATGGGCTCTCGTGGCATGGTTGGTTTCGACCTGGCCTTTCATTAGAAGGGGCTAGCGTTCGATCCCAAGTATGAGGTAGAAATTTATTTCTATTTGAACACGATGTTGTGTTGATATTTATCCATATTGACTCATTAGGGGTAATTTGAATGAATTACTACCAATTGTGTCACGTGGTGGCCCGGGGAAATCTGGTAAAACTCGCTGGTAAAGAGACTGATGTCTCACCAGGTAAATCCTCGGACAGCTAGATTAGTGTCAGGTTCAGATTTCCTTTTATGGGCTCTCGTGGCATGGCTGGTTTCGACCTGGCCTTTCATTAGAAGGGGCTAGCGTTCGATCCCAAGTATGAGGTAGAAATTTATTTCTATTTGAACACGATGTTGTGTTGATATTTATCCATATTGACTCATTAGGGGTAATTTGAATGAATTACTACCAATTGTGTCACGTGGTGGCCCGGGGAAATCTGGTAAAACTCGCTGGTAAAGAGACTGATGTCTCACCAGGTAAATCCTCGGACAGCTAGATTAGTGTCAGGTTCAGATTTCCTTTTATGGGCTCTCGTGGCATGGTTGGTTTCGACCTGGCCTTTCATTAGAAGGGGCTAGCGTTCGATCCCAAGTATGAGGTAGAAATTTATTTCTATTTGAACACGATGTTGTGTTGATATTTATCCATATATATATATATATATATATTTATATATATATATATATATATATATATATATATATATATATATATATATATATATATATATATATATATATATATATATATATGTATATATGCATACGTGTGTGAGTGTGTGTATATGATCGAAGGCTAAATATTTTTTCAACTTTTCCAAATATCCAAATATAATTAATTGTTCGCCCGTTTCAAAAACACCATTACTCAGTTTCGAACGAAAGTAATTAATTTCAATGATGGATAGTCATAATTTCATATTTCATTGCTCAACTTATGAAAATAATACGGTGATATATGAATCATAAAAATAACCTCAAAAATAATTTCATGTATAATTTATTTACATAAAAATCATTTATATATAAAATAAAACATAATTACATAACAGCATAGACCAAAATTCAAAACCAAATATAATTTAAAATGTAGTGTTTAAAAAAAATTAATTAATTACACAAATTAATTATCTCTTTAGTTTAAATAAAAAAAAAAAAAACATTGCCTCAGTTTACATTCGTTTCCATTACACTTCCCAATTAACAAATACATTCATTGGAAGATGTGAAAACGTTTGAATGTTTAAATTCATAGTTGTAATTTATTGTAAAACCAGAAAATTAATGCACGGCTGAGTAAATTGTATTTTCTGAACTACACAATTTATTCGAAACCAAAACACAGCGAACGAACGAAATAACAATTTATTTTTAAAATAGATCTTTTTCAATTTTCAGATGATGAAAATTTAAAGTTTCATCTATTGTATGTTCTAAATTTCTTGATTTCTTTGTTACCAAACAAAACATTTTACGCAATCACGTGTCGTAGAATAGATAATCATTGCAGTAAACAATTTGTACATTCCTTACAAAACGATTGTATTACTATTTGCTAAGCTACAATCCCAGCAGGAAAAGCAGGAAATCCAAGGGCTCTAACACGGAAAATAGCCCAGTGAGGTAAGGAAATAAGAAAACAGATAGAATATTGTCCACCAGTGCACCCTCAAGCCTGGAAACTAACCCAGTACAGTAAAAGATCTTGGTACAGAGGCTATGGCACTACCCCAGACTAAAGAACAATGGTTTGATTTTGGAATGTCCTTCTCTGAGAAAAGCTCCTTATCATAGATATAGACTCTCTTGTATCGTCACCAAGTGGGAAAATAGCCACTGAACAATACAGGGCAGCATGAATAAATAGAAAAGGGAGATATTTGCTCTAGATGACTTAAACATACTTACAACGACTTGAGAAATAAATCTGTTCCCTATAAAAAATAATTCATCTTAACGCCGTTTCCAGTACACTGCAGGACAAAAGCCTAAGACATGCCCTTATCCAGGTCAGGGTTTTTGACCGTTTTCAGATAGCTCACAGCAAACCAACCTAGTACGGGTGGCCCTGCCTAGTACAGCTTTGCTGATCATGGCGATACACAAACCATTTCAACACATTAAAGTATCCCCACTCAGAGAAGGATACACACACACACACACACACACATATTCCTATATATATATATTATTTATATATATATATATATATATATATATATATATATATATATATATATATATATATATATATAAATATATATATATATATATAAATATATATATATATATATATATATATATATATATATATATATATATATATATATATATATATATATATATAAATATATATATATATATATAAATATATATATATATATATATATATATATATATATATATATATATATATATATATATATATATATATATATATATATTTATATATGTGTGTATTCTTTTCTGAATGGGGGTATATATATATATATATATATATATATATATATATATATATATATATATATATATATATATATATATATATATGTATATATATATATATATATATATATATATATATATATATATAATTTCCAATAAGGGGAGTAAATGAAAAAATAATGAAAGAACAGTAAAAAATATATGTGCATTTTTGTAAATTACAACGCAAACTTCATAGATATGTAATTCACACACACATATTTATATGTACATATGCATATTTATATTCTTCTCGAGAATATAACTTAGCCACCATATGATATATGTTGCCATACACTACAATCTCAGCTATATGATATCTTCAATAAATT
>NC_090749.1:65350060-65352560 GCF_036898095.1 Palaemon carinicauda
GAAAGCTGCCACATTTTTGCTATTCTTGACATCGAGTGGAAGGTCGTTGAAGAGTCTCGGTGCAGCATAACTGAACGTTCTTCCTCCTATTGCATGATTCACACTAATTTCAAATAGTCTATGTGGGTCATCAGCATGTCTGGTGACTTCAGGGTAGGGGACCAAGCAATCCCGAAGATATTTAGGCTTATCACTTGTAAGTGCTTTGCGAGTCAACAAGCAAATCTTAAATTCAATTCTAGCCTTAACAGGTAGCCAATGTAGATCGATCAATGCAGGAGTTATTCTCTCCCGTAGTTTAATGCCTTTTATCAGTCTAGCCGCCCGGTTTTGCACATTTTGAAACTTTCTTAGTAGTGTATTGGGCAATTTGTAGTACAGAGAATTGCAATAATCAAGCCTTGATATTACGTGACTCATCGCTAAAAATGGAGAGCGTGGTGTTCTATAATATTACCATATACTGTATATATATATATATATATATATATATATATATATATATATATATATATATATATATATATATATATATATATATATATATACATATATATATGTATATATATATATATATATATATATATATATATATATATATATATATATATATATATATATATATATATATATATATATATAAATATATATATATTTATATATATATATGTGTGTGTGTGTGTATGTATAAAGAAAAGAAAGTGTAATAATATGAAAACTTACCAAAACACTGTTAACAACATAAGTACAAATATAAAAAACACAAATAGAATATGTATAAAATATATTGACTCGCTTAAACGATACTAAATCGTAATAACTTTACATAAGATATAAGGTAATTTTCATCATTATATCTGTAATTGCTTACTTAAGGAAAAAATTATCCTAAAATGCAAGTGAAATCACATTATTCCAAAGTTAAATAACAGGAAAAACTGAAAGACCCACATAAACCTCACATATGACATGAAAACTAATAATAAAAAAAATATAAAGAAATATATATATATATATATATATATATATATATATATATATATATATATATATATATATATATATATATATATATATATATATATATATATATATATATATATATATATATATATATATATATATATATATATATATATATATATATATATATATATATATATATACTGTATATATAGAAAGCAAAGAAAAAAATCAAACCTACCACAATCCACGCTAAAAGCACGTGAATCCTCAAGATGTAACATCAAAAATTCCTTTACTTTCAGCCGTAAGATTGCATGCAAGCAACACATGCAATGGGACACATTGGTGCGTCAGCGGATATCTTGCAATTGCATGAAATGAGAAAGGCGCCCATCGTTTTTTTTTTTTGCGACACCACAGTCAATTGGAATAAGATTGAGGCCGTTTTCATGTGAGAGAGAGAGAGAGAGAGAGAGAGAGAGAGAGAGAGAGAGAGAGAGAGAGAGAGAGAGAGAGATATTCTTAGAAATTGTAAATCAGGAAGATTGGATGTTACAGCAGTGACTACTGTTAATATTTTCGAACCATCCTTTGTAGATAGAGATGGTCTATATATTGCTATATATATATATATATAAATATATATATATATATATATATATATATATATATATATATATATATATATATATATATATATATATACTGTATACTGTATTTACATACTCACAACGTATATATATATATATATATATATATATATATATATATATATATATATATATATATATATATATATATATATATATATATATATATTTATATATATATATATATATATATAATATATATATATATATATATATATATATATATATATATATATATATATGTATATATATAGATATATAATAAATAAATAAATAAATATATATATATATATATATATATATATATATATATATATATATATATATATATATATATATATATAGGCTTGTATAGACAGTGACTAAGCCACTTGGCCACGAAGAAAGATAAAAGTCAATGACAATTCTTCTGTACTTATACCTGTCGAATTCAGGTATTTTGTACTTAGAATTGAAATCAACCCATCTTCACCATCGTAGCTAATTGGTAGTTTGTTACTTGGCATTCAATTAATGATAAATTTTGCACATTTTTACGTGTTTTTCATATTCAAATAAGCCATATATATTTTTGATACATTAATGTCTGGATTCTCTTAACGACCTCGGGATCAGAGCCCCAGGCGAAATCACAAAAAGACAAGAGCTTGGCTCCGGCCGGGAATCGAACCCTAGTCGGCAAGCTTGTACAGACAGTGACTAACCCACTTGGCCACGAAGAAAGATAAAAGTCAATGACAATTCTTCTGTACTTATACCTGTCGAATTCAGGTATTTTGTACTTAGAATTGAAATCAACCCATCTTCACCATCGTAGCTAATTGGTAGTTTGTTACTTGGCATTCAATTAATGATAAATTTTGCACATTTTTACGTGTTTTTCC
>NC_090749.1:65357560-65360060 GCF_036898095.1 Palaemon carinicauda
TAGCCAAGGCGCTAACCTGAGAGTGTCGGCTGTACACAGTGTATTCACGAAAATTTTGTAATAACGTGAAAGAAACCCATGTTCCGATGTCTCATTATCCCTTGACATGGGACATAAATATATAAAAAACAGGTAATTATCAATCACAATGGCATTTAATAATGATTCTATCTTGCAAATAAATATGCACTGGGATTCACTTATGGCAATAGCTTTTGGCTGGACAGAGATTTGAACACCTGCCACTCAGCCGAAATCATGCCTGCAAGGACTCTACCAATTGAGCAAGAAGCTATTACCATAAATGAATTCCAGGGGATATATAATCCCAAGGTAGAATTCTGTATTAAATGCCATTGTGGTTGATATTTATATCTATATTTATATTTATATTTATATTTATATTGAGTGGGGTACCTAAACTTGGTGAAAGGGTTTTTGCACAGCGATTATCAGCAAAGCTGTACTAGTAATGCTCCCAAAACTATGTTGGTTTGCTGTGAGTGATAGGAATAAGTTCTCCCATCATCATTAATCCGCAATAGCCAGTGATATGAAAACTGGCCAGACACCAGAAATGCATAAGGATATATTTGAGGTCTGTATTGTTTTTTTGTTGTATGTACACAAATATATATATATATATATATATATATATATATATATATATATATATATATATATATATATATATATATATATATATATATATATATATATATATATATATATATATATATATATATATATATATATATATATATATTTCCGGTCGCGCTCAACAGCATCAAGAGGGGTTGTAGTTGGGAAAGGGGGAGGTAGTGGAAGAGTTGAACCTGTGTGTGCGAGTGCATATCTATCTAAATATTCAGCCATCAGTTTTGACATGTTGCATACACTATTAATAAAAATAATAATTATTATTTTAACAATAATAACGTGAAATGAGTGAAACAAATATGTTAATCATTATTTTCTAATCTGGCTTACATTACTTGTAAATTTTATCTTTCAGATAAATTTTTCGATTTATCCAAAAGAATGACAGATTCTATGGCATAAAATAAATTGAAGAAAACTAAACGGCAAATAATATATCTAAACAGTGAATACAATGAATGGAAATGAATGTTCAGATTTTTAATCCAAAATGATCAAATTCTAAGGAAAGAGGTTTCTGGCATCTGCAAAGTCCCTCTAATTGAATATGAGTAAACATTTTTCAATTCGCCTATACACAAGAAGTCGAGACAATGGAAAAAAAAAAAAAAAAAAAAAAAAAAAACAGCTCGGAGACAAAAGTAATATCGGAAAATAGATCTTTCTGGCAGTTGATAAGAGTCACTCTGATTGGTCCTGCATAGAAAATAGTTGCCAATTAATCTTTACATGCGGAAGGAAAAAGCGACACGGTAGTAAAGAATAGCTTCCTATAAACTAGCAAGGATTTTGGGTAGTCTTTCAAGCAACAATAAAAAAAAAGGAAATATGAATATTCAGCTCATATTAGGGTAAGGAACGATTATCTGTTAACACAGTGATTAATTGTCCAAGGCACCAGCCACCTATTGAGTTACTACTGCAAGAGGGTTATTAGGTCCTTTTGATGGCGAGACATTACTACACTGGATCTTTCTGTCTCGTTACGGTTAATTTTTTCCTTTGCCTACACGTACAATGAATAGTCAGGCCTATTCTTTACATTTTCTCTTCTGTCCTCATACACCTGACAACACTAAGATTACCAAACAATTCTTCTCTCTAGGGGTTAACTACTGCACTGTAATTGTTCAGTGGCTACTTTCCTCTTGGTAAGGGTAGAAGAAACTCTTTAGCAATGGTAAGCAGATCTTCTAAGAAAAGGACACTCCAAAATCAAACCATTGTTCTCTAGTCTTGGGTAGTGCCATAGCCTCTTCACCATGGTCTTCACTGTTTTGGGTTAGAGTTATCTTGCTTCAGGGTACACTTGGACACACTATTCTATCTTATTACTCTTCCTCTTATTTTTTTTAAGCTTTTATAGTTTATATATGAAATATTCATTTCAGTGTTGATCCTGTTCTTGGGGTATTGTATTTTAATTGTTAATTGCTTTCCTTCTTTCCTTTCCTCACTAGGCTGTTTTCGCTGTTGGAACCCTTGGGCTTGTAGCATCCCGCTTTTCCAACTAGGGTTGTAGCTTAGCAAATAATAATAATAATAATAATAATAATAATAATAATAATAATAATAAAACCAAGTATGTACTCTTATCAATGCAAATAAACAAAATAGAAATAAAAAGTCATACGCAATATACAAAATAAGAAGAGAAGTCATAAGGTTTCTATTACAGATTTCTCTTCATAAAATATACTTTTAATCCGGAAAAAATTCAACTTCAGAAAATTGGCCATGCATAAAATAGCAATTATCAATTCAACTTCACCCCCCCCCCCGCCAAAAAAAAAAAAAACACCTATCCAATTAAAAAAAAAAAAGTATGAGTCACTTTCAA
>NC_090749.1:65370060-65380060 GCF_036898095.1 Palaemon carinicauda
ACGGGAAAACATTAAAGGTTTATTATAAACCAAATGTTCCCATAAAAAGAATATCCAAATGTCGAACCCACCAACTTTAACCTCTGACTTGAAATGTCTCGAGGGAACCATTACGAACTTATTGAAGACGGGAGTGTTGACTCCGAGAGCGAACAAATCACAGGATGAGAATGACCTATGATTCCTTACGGTAGAAATTAATCGTTACCAACCGGCGCTCGAATGCCAATTTCAGATTTAGCTTGGCACTCAGCTGCCAATTATACGGGACAATTAGCCAATTACACGAGTCGGGTCCACTGGCCGGATCCAAATTACCGGTAATGACATGCATTTCGTGCCAAGATGAGAGTGTCATTGCTTGCTGTGCCCATTGCCTTGGTTTCATTGTGCTGATAGTTTGCTTACAACTACAGATTGTGGTCTGAGAATCTCTAATACAAACACACAAACATACGCACACAGAGACACACAGACACAGACACACATACATATACATACATATATATATATATATATATATATATATATATATATATATATATATATATATATATATATATATATATATATATATATATATATATTGTTATTCATGCGGTCATTATGCCACTTTTCCAAACAAAGACCCCAAGAGCAACGACTGGGTCGACGTGCCACAAGCTTTGGGACCCTACCCAGAGTCTTACCCCACTCCCTCCAACCATCCTATACCAGTCTACTTTCCTGAGGTCTCATTCCAGACATCTTCAAAAAACGTGGCCGCTCAACGCTGCCACAAAGGAGATCCGGGAGAAGTCACGAGGCCTATTGATGGGGGTGTCGGGACACGTGACAAGGCCTGACCAATATGACAGCGGTCAGGCCAATTCCCCTTACCCCCCACCAATTGCAATTGGGGGCCAAGTGGGGTTAAGTCAACCCAGGAACAACTGGGTTTCTTTCTTCGTTGATCAAACCCCGTGAGAGTACCATCACCTTTCTTCGCTCTAAAAGACTAAAGGGAGGCAGGACCTGTGACACGTTCTCAACAAGGAAGAAAACAGAGTCCTTTTTTATCAAGGTATGATGTCTGTTTGAGTACCTCAACCTCCTCACCCTTATCCATCTCCTTCCATTATCCCAGTCCTTTCCTTTTATCCTTTAACGAAGAGATCCTACCCACTGAACCTTTGCTATCCCAGCCTTGTGTCCCAACCACGTGTGCCGTTTGCTCCTAACCTTAATTAATTCACCCTGAGATAATGTTGATTCCCATGTGTAGTGTTTAAATCCCTAAGCTTTGCACTTTCAGTTTATTTGCTTTAAAGTTTTAACCACACCACTTCATCGTGTTTCCTGCCTGTAGGAGTAAGTGAGGAGTTAATAATTTAATTTATTTCCCTTTCCAGGGAATGTGATTGCTGTGCAGAATTATCATCCACGATCCATCCAACTCCACACGAAGCACCTCGTGGCTTAAATTAATATATAGTTATCTGCTGTGCTCCCCTTTTCATTATTTTCTATTTAAATATTGTAAATATATCTATTTTGTTGGTATTCCTTGTCTTATTGCCGACTGGCGACCTTTTCCATTATTCTTTTTTGTTGTTACTTCCCAGAGTTCCTGAAGCAAGGCTGGACTCACATGTACGGGCGCGTAACATAAATTGGCGACCTTGCCAGGATTCGCTAAGACAGTAATTTCAAATTATTGTTATTAAAGTCAAATTCCCCCCTTTCTGTCTTTAGTGACTTGACAAATCTCAATTTCTTTTCAAATAAATTATATTATCACTGGAGTTGGAACCGTGAAAGAAAACAGCCAATGCATTCTATATTTTATGGTTAAATTCTTGTTTATTTGTGCGCGAAACCTTTTGTTTTTAAGAACCACTTGGTAGGCTTTAGTCCCATTGTTTAGCAGGATAGGCAACCGCCTGAGAAGAATTTGTCCCTCGTGTTCATTTTGAGCGGCGGTTATCACAGTGGTGAAGATTTATTAAATATATTATGCATTACGTGAATGTTTTTGTGTTGAAAAATAAGTGAAGTGAAGTTTACGAAATTTTAGAAAAAAAAAAAAAAAAAAAAAAAAAAAAAAACGTAGCAGGCTAAATAGGCGTTAATTTCCAGTGAGGCCTAATTTCTGTGTAGGGTAACGGCAAGAACACGTGCATTCCTCATTTAAAATTTTCTTAATTGTTAGTGGCATATAATTTCATTGTGGTAATATTTCATGGGATATTATTTTATTACGTAACTCATTTAAAAGGAATAATTCTCGTACGATTGTGTTCAAATTGTTAACCTAAAGATAAAGGATTTACGCTATCACATTTAATTTATTTATTTTTTTTTTCAGTCAGGGTCTGAGATCATTTACATGAAATATTTGGGAATTTGGGAATTTTCTTTTTTTTTTGTTAAAGGGAAAATATGTAAAGGGGTTGATTTTCTTTTAAACAAACTCAGTGGCATTGTTTGTTTCATCTAATTTATTATATTTTAAGAATAAATAAATACAAACTTTGCTTTAAATCACAGAGTTGCATGTGGTGGTGTTTTAAGAACACACCCACATTTTTACAAATCCATTTTTTATGTCTAGCATAGAGGACCCCTTGGTTGTGATTCCATTGCTTTTATGTATAGCATAGAGGGTCACCCATAGTTGTGATTCTTCTTTTTATGACTAGCCTACAGGGTCACACATCGTGGAGAATCCATTTTTTTTATGACTACCATAGAGGGTCACACATCGTGGAAATTCCATTTTTTTATGACTAGCATAGAGGATCACACATCGTGGAGATTCCATTTTTTATGACTAGCATAGAGGGTCACACGTCATGGAGATTCCATTTATTTTTATGACTAACATAGAGGTCACACATTGTAGAGACTCAATTTTTTATGACTAGCATAGGGGGTCATACATAGTGGGGATTCCATTTTCTTATGACTAGCATAGAGGGTCACCCATAGTTATGATTCAATTTTTTTATGACTAGCATAGAGGTTCACCCATAGTTGTGATTCCATTTTTCTTAAGACTAGCATAAAGGTTCACCCCTAGTTGTGATTCCAGTATTTTCATGTCTAGCATATAGGGTCACCCCTAGTTGTGATTCCATTTTATTTTGTCTAGTATAGAGGGTCACCCCTAGTTGTGATTCCATTTAATTTTGTCTTGCATAGAGGGTCACCCATAGTTGTGATTCCATTTTTTTTATGACTAGCATAGAGGGTCACCCATAGTTGTGATTCTAGTATTTTTATGTTTAAGAGGGTTACCCATAGCTGTGATTTCATTTTTATTGTCTAGCACAGTTTTTATATATATTGTTACTTGTTTTGAACGCATTGCAACCAGACAGCCTGCGCACGCACCCATTGGCGTGCTCCCTGATTTTCAAGTTAGGCTCCTGTTCAATTACTTGCGAGGCTTACTATTTGGTGATAGTTCTCTCTTGAGAGGCATTTTTTACAGCAATTGTGCATTTTGTCCAGCTCCATCTTTATCCTTCCTTCCGTGAGACTCTTGCGTAAGGCTAGAGCATCTCTCCCCTCCATGTAATTTCTTGCATGGTCAACACCGTACCTTGTGCTGTTGAGTTTGTTCTGGTTGCTGTCTCCACAAGAATTTAGCAAAATGACTGCTGCTGAGATCAGTGCATTTGTGGATTTGGCAGAACGACAAGGCTATGAGGGAGAGTCATTGCGAAGGTATATGCGGGAGCTCATGAATGAAGCCAATGCCCAGAGAAAAACAGAGCAAGAAAGGAAGCGGTATGAAGGAGAGAGAGCGTATGAATTAAAGAATCAGGAAATAAATGCCCGATTAACAAAGCTCAATAATTATCCACCTTAACTCAATGTTGCCAAAGTCCAGCAGGACAATTGCAGAAAGGTCCAGTTCATGGAAGGGGTCTCGAAGGAACTCCCTACAGTGGAGTTTAAGGTAACCACGCCCAAGCTTAGTAAGAAGTGCGGACTAGGGGTAATGAGCGATCTTGGACATGAGGGCTGTGACATGTCCTTAGGTCAAGAGCCCATGAAGGTGGTACATCAAGTGCCCCTCAGGTGCATGAAGGCTGCCAAGCAGGAGCCCAAAACAGTGAGGAGGCTTCCTGCAGTGGAAGACGAATGGCTAGGTTACATTAACCTTGGGGAAATACCTTGGTTAAGGGAGGAGGCTCAAGAGTCTTCCTCCTCCATCAATGAGTCTAAGCCTCGTGGCCGAGAGTGCTCCCCAGCTAAAGCAATGATGCTTACCACCAGGCCAGAGGTCTCAGAGGAGGACAAAGGGGATGCACCCATCAATCCAGAGTCCCTAAGGAGCCAGACACAGCTCAGCATATTCCAGCTGTTGGATGAGACATTGGTAAACCACAGGGCACCCGCCTACTCGAACGAGGTGGGAATAAATAACCCTCTAAAGATGAGTTCTTGCTAAAGGATGAGGTGCCCCTCAAGATCACCCGAGGTTCTCACGATCCTGCTAAGTTGGGGTAATATTGACTACACAGCTGATCCGGCATCGGTTCTGGCTGGGCTTGCACGAGATTGTCAAGGCTTACTTAGCATCCTGCCATCCTTGCCAAGTCTCCGGTAACTATAAGCAAATAGTGCCGAGGCCATCGCTCCAATTCATCCCATCCATAAGTGTCACAGAACTGACACGATTCTTCTATTGGATTGGCTTCCTAACCACATTTCAGAGGAACGAGGGTTTCCACTTCATGGCAGAGTAGTCACGACCTCTGACCATACTCTTAATTCTTTTTTGGCTTCACCAGGTGCAAACAATAATTCCAAACTGTGGGTTTTACTTAAATGGCAGCGTAAATTTCTTCCAGACATGGGAAAAACTCCAAACTCAAGAGAATGAGCTCTCGGGGTTATCTCTTGAGTATCGAGGATCCTATCATGCTGACCATGTGTTCCCACTGACATTCCTAACGTACCATAACCCTCTAACCTACTTGACTAAGCTACGTAAAATAACTAAAGAGCTCATGGTGTGAGAGCTCATGAGGTGGGGCATAGACCTCCAGAACTACAACTGGAAGGTCAAGCGCATAAAGAGCTCAGATGAGAGAGGTGTGTTCTCCCAGCATTAGTGCCCAATGCACAGTGCCATGTCTATAACGTAGCCATATTCAGTAGGTTAATTTAGGTTGCATGAAAAAATATGATTGGCCTTAGTGTCTCCCCAGGTAGATAAACTTGAGGAGCCATCTTGGCCTCATTAGTTGCATTTAATTTATCTTTATGTATTTATTGTATCCCTTTTGCATATGATATGTTAATTTGTTTTAATTTTCATGTGTCCCACTGCACAAAGTCACTTAACTTTAACTATTATTGCATTCTTCATTTTTCAATTGTTGCCTCACAGCCAGCATGCTTACTTCTATGTGGCAGTTAAAGTTAATATATTATCAAAATAAAGTAAAATTATGACCCTAGTTGCAGCTTAGATATTAATTTATTATCGTGGTGAGACTCACTGAGGGAGAAGTCATTAAGGCTAGTGGCTTCAGACCTTGCTTGCAGAGTTCTTGTCCTGTTTTAGGACAAAATCTTTGCTAAAATAGGGGGCTGTTATTCATGGCGGTCATTACGCCACTTTTCCAAAAAAAGATCCCACCAGCAAGGACTGGGTCGACATGCCACAAGGTTTGGTACCCTACCCAGAGTCTCACCCCCTCCCCCACCATCCTATACCAGTTTACTCCCCTGAGGTCTCATTCTAGACATCTTCAAAAAATGTGGCCGCTTAACGCTGCCACAAAGGAGATCCAGGAGAAGTCACAAGACCTATTGAAGGGGGTGTCAAGACACTTGACAAGGCCTGACCAATTGGACTGCGGTCAGGCTAATCCCCCCTACCTCTCCACCCCACCCCACCCAATTGGGGGCCAAGTGGGGTTAAGTCGACCCAGGAACGACTGGTTTTTTTTTTTCGCTGATCAAACCCTGTGAGAGTACCATCACCTTTCTTCGCCCTAAAAGACTAAAGGGAGGCAGGACCTGTGACACATTCTCAACAAGGAAGAAAACAGAGTAAGAAGTCTGTTTGAGTACCTCAACCTAATCATCCTTATCCATTTCCTTCCCTTATCCTATTCCTTTCCTTTTATCCTTTAACAAAGAGATCCTACCCACTGAACCTTCGTTATCCCACCCTTATGTCCCAACCACGTGTGCTGTTTGCTCCTAACCTTAAATAATTCACCCTGTGGCAGTGTTAATTCCCACTATCATTTTATTTGCTTAAAAGTTTTAACCACACGACTTCATCGTGTTCCCAGCCTGTAGAAGTAAGTGTTCGTTAATAATTTAATTTATTCCCCTTTCCAGGGAATGTGATTGCTGTGCTGAATTATCATCCACGGTCCATCCACCTCCACGCGAAGCAGCTTGTGGCTTAAATTGAAATATAGTTATGTGCTGTGCTCCACTTTTCATTAGTTTTTATTTAAATATTGTAAATATATCTATTTTGTCGGTATTCCTTGTTTTATTTATGTATAAACAATTTAACATGTGAATATTATTGTTAATAAATCCTCGGTATGTAAGAACATTAGGTATCTCTTCTAAAGTACTGAAATGTTCAAACAGAATAAAATAAAGATGAATGATAAAATATCTGTGGGGTATGTTACGTCCTGCCCTCTGACCTTCACCAGTGGTTGCAACGGAACATAATCGAATAATTACAACGTATGTATAGTTTACTGCTGCTGTTATCAGAGGCCCGTGATAATTTAACGACTAACTGGGGTGACCATTCAGTAATGAGCGTATATGAATAGACAGAAAGAATACAAAAGTTTAAACTATAGGTAAAATATATATCAATTTTATATAATAATAAGTAAAAAGGGCAATAAGAGATATCATACTATCAGTAATGAAGATTATCAACATTGAAACCGGTCTACGGATTAAAGCACTCCCTCCCTCTTTCATGTGTTGATCCTATAGGAATCTGCTGTATAATAATAATAATAATAATAATAATAATAATAATAATAATAATAATAATAATAATAATTAGCGATTTCAGACCTCTACCAATGAATATTGTCAACATTTTAATCAAGTCTACTGACCAACCATTACCATTTTCATATGTTGACGACGATTGAATTCACTGTATGATATAAATCTTGAATCCACATGGTTATCCGGATCACTGCTGTTGATAAACAAAAAACTCAGAGGTGAAAACATAACCTTCTTGACGGCGAAAAAACCCAGGGACATATTGTACTTGATAAACTAAAAGTACAAAGCAGTTACAAACTAACTTAATTATGGAGTTGAATTGGTGGAACTTCAAAAGTTTAAACTTGCAGCGAATGTTTTTATGTACAACACGCTGCCGTAAGTCTCTTTTTATAGTTTATATATGAAAGATATATTCTAATGTTGTTACTGTTCTTAAAGTGTTTTATTTAAATTGTTGATTATTATTTCTTCTGTAGTGTATATATTTCTTTTTCTCAGTGGGTTATTTTTCCCTGTTAGAACACTTGGGGTTATAGCATCCTGCTTTTCAAACAAGGGTCATAGCTTATCCAGTGATAAAAATAATAATAATAATAATAACAATAATAATAATAATAATAATAATCATAATAATAATGATAATAATAATGATAATAATAATAACAACAACAACAGCAACAACAACAACAACAGCAATAATAATAATAATAATAACAATAATAATAATAATAATAATAATAGAAAGGATACGATAATAATAGAGAATAAGAACGACTTTATATCATCACAAATTCATTAACCAGAGCTATTATATTACTGTTATTCTAAATGATAAAATAAAATAATTTCTATTTCTGTCCAAAGGTACTTGAAAAGATATAATCATATTTTACTTTCTACGTTTAGAAAAATAATTGGTCATTAAACAGTATCCTATTTATCTCTCAACCAGGATATGATTCTTCAAAAAGTTTTCTACTTACAGTTTTTGCGAGCCCCAATAGAAAGATATTCTCGTAAAATGATTTTGGTGTTAATTCTAGGTGTACATTCACACACACACAAACATACACAAATACAAACATACATTCATACATTCATATATATATATATATATATATATATATATATATATATATATATATATATGCATATAATGTGTGTGTGTATATATATATATATATATATATATATATATATATATATATATATATATATATATATATATATATATATATATATATATATATATATATATATATATATGCGTAAAAATCACAGGAAAACGTGATGCTCAGATGCAGAAGAACCACAGGGAAAATGAAAATACAGAATATACACTTGAGTCCTGACTAGTTTCGTGATACTTCCTCAGAGGACTGATTTATTGAGAGAGGTTTCTTACATTTTATACGGAAAGCAAAAGTACGAACATACATATAGAGATTTAGAGAACAATGACACTCCCTTACCCGCTACCTGGGCGTAGGAGGAGTCCGAAAGCTCGTTAGACACCTGCTAAAAAGGGTCATTTCTAGTGGCGGGTATATTCTTGTTTTCTTCTTATTTTACTTTTATTACAGTTATTTATATGTCAATGCACAAAATTACAAATATATATACATACATATACATATACATATACATATATATATATATATATATATATATATATATATATATATATATATATATATATATATATATATATATATATATATATACACATATACACATACATACATACACACACATACATATACATATACATACACATACACATATACATATATATACATACATACAGATACAAATACATATACATATACATAAATACTTACACATACACATACATATACATACACATACACATATACATACATATACACACACATATATACATGTATACATATATACACATACATACCTATGCATATATACATTTATATGTATACAACATTAGTATCATAAACATATAATCATGTATATATCAATACTTATATCTAGCATAACACTATATAGTGCCAATATACTTATGCATAATATATAAAATAATTGTTTCTTTTAATGAATGGTAGCTTAGGTCTAAATATTAATTTCACACCGACGTTAATTATTCACAATACATTCAATTCTACATTAAGTGGTTAATGTTTTTTTATATAGTTTACAAATCTCTTTACATATAAAGGCGTCGAGTTTATACATTCCATGACCAATATTCAAGTTGTTTTCAAAGGTTTCTTTTATGAAACTGGACTCTATGATGTTTCTTTCTACTAAGTTATTTGAATGAACCAATTTCTTTGCACCTGACCAATTAATAGGGTGATTTTTATCTCTAACGTGGGCAAAGAGTGCATTATTATCTTGAGCATACCTGACACTTTTCTTATGTTGTTCAATTCTCTTTTCTAAGGCTTTACCAGTTTGACCAATATAGTATTTTTCACAAGCATTGCATGGAATACGATATACACATCCCTTGGTAATGTCAGGAGAATTCTTTATTAAGGCTGTTTTTATTGTATTTTTACTCTTAAATGCTACATTTACATTGAAGTTTTTTAACAGTTGGGGAATTTCTTTAAATGAATCACAATAAGGTAGTACAAGTAAATTTTGTGTGTTATAGTTTTTTCTGTTATCATTACCGAAAAAAGTCTTTTTTGCTGTTCTTAGGGCATCATCTAATACAATTTCAGGATACTTTAGTTTTTTACCTATTGCTCTAATACCATTTATTTCGTCATCAATATATTCAGGGCTGCAGACTCGGAATGCTCTTAAAAACATAGAAGTAAATACAGATTTCTTAACTTTGTTGCCTTGGTTTGAGTAATAATGGACATATGCCGAGAATAATTGTACCCTACCTTTTTTGGATTGTCGCATACATAGATGTAATAATAATCTCAAGTTCAGTGTATACAGAAAGCCAACGAATATCTCGGCATATGTCCATTATTACTCAAACCAAGGCAACAAAGTT
>NC_090749.1:65387560-65395060 GCF_036898095.1 Palaemon carinicauda
GTTTAGACTATATCTTTATATTTATTTGTTATGCTGTCGTTATTCTTCGTTCTTGGTTATTATAATTTTATCATTATTCTTATATCATATTGTTGTGTGCTTTTGGTTCTTTGTAATGTAACCATGAGATCGGGTTTATGATATTACGTTTGATGGTTTTTACGTTTTATTGATGTGGTTGCTGTTAATATAGCTAGCATTATTAATAGGTTCCGTTAGTGTATGAGTCATTATTTTGGGATCGCTTTATGCCGCCACCCGTGGTTCCGTTCTCTTCGGAACGTTCACCGCCTTGAGTTATACTCCGCTATAATGGATACTCATTGGGTTGGGAACTAGTCAGATATTTGGAGTGCAACGGTGAAACCCGGCACTCAGACTCCGGCTTCGGCCTTATGCACACGAACCTTTTTCATAATTAATCACAAATTCATTATTACGGTCTTTTTTCACCGAATCTCCGGCTTCACCGGAACTCACACAGACGTTCAGCATTGAGGTTAACATTATCTTACCGCTGGTGTTCACGATTTCACTATTACAGACCTTTGTCACCGGATCTCCGGTGTCACCGGAGATCACTCAGACGTTCAGAACCACTCAGTCGTTCAGAACCGAGGTTAACATTATTTTACCGATGAGGTTTATAGTTACATGTTACGTGGTTACTTGACATTATATGTTAATTTGTAGCTCTAACTAGCAATGATAGAACCATGTTAGCCACTCATAATTAATGTTATCCAGTAAAATGGCCTCTCATGGCATGGTTGGTCGACCTGGCTTTTTCATTAGAAGGGGCTAGCGATCAATCCCAAGTACGAAGTAGAAATTTATTTCTATTTGAACACGATGTTGTATGGATATTTATCCATATATATATATATATACATATATATAATTAAATATAGGCATAAATATATACATATATATTATATACATGTACAAATATATACATATACATATATATTATTGTTTATAGATAATTTGGTTGATCCCAGCCTGTGAATGGGATCACTAACCAGAGTCTCAAGGAACATCCAGACTTATGTCTCCTTTCTTGTACAGAAGGTCCGCCTACATGGTATGGTTCCCGGAGTCATGCACGCTCTGCTACGAGTTGTCCTCCCTACTCCTGAACGATGATGTAAGTTGGTTCTAATTGGTTCCTTTTGATATCCTTTGGCGATGATTTAATTTGTTCTTGATTTATGTATACGTCGCCTATTGAGGAGAACGGTCTTCTCCTTCATCACTAATCCCCTCACCTCTTTCAGGATGATGATGAATCTCTCCGGGCTGCAAGAGCGGCTCTCCGCCCTTGGGTGTCAAGATTTGGAAGGAATGCTCCATCTGGCGGACCCTATTTCCTCGGCGGAGACATGGCCTCTCAACTGTTCCCAGGCTCTACTACTGCGGCAGTTCCACTGGAGACAGAGGCCCCGTTAATTGAGGTGGTTAGAGCAACCATTCCAACGGAAGAGGAAGCTTTATTGGAGGGGGACGTGTATTCTCTAGGGTTGGACGTCGAACCCATGGACGAGCAGGTAGGTGGTGATGAGTTTTGAGCCTTCAGCTTTACCATTATCTGCGTCACCGGCCTAGGACACTCAAAGGATCCTGATGTTCATATTACTTTGCATAAAACCGTGATTGCTAAAAGACGAAGTCCGATAAGTCCAGGGTTTCGTCAGCGGGTCGTGCTCAGGATCCCTCCTTCCCCGCCGACCTGATCAGGGATATGGTTAAAGAGCAGATACAACACATTCTAGGGCAAGCCAAGGAGCTATGACGGAGCTCAAAGATATGGTGGCGAATCTGATCCGTTCAGGAACTCGGATATCTCCCCCTACAGCCCCAGACGCATCGAAGCAATCTCCTTCGATAAAAACAACACATAGAGATTTGCCTTACATAGTCCATATATAGATGGTACCTTAACTCTGGATGACATAGGCGTCCCCCCTCTAGAGGCCCTAGAATTTACCCTCCGGGACTAGAATTCCCATTCAACGGATTCGTTCGTTTGAAAGAGCATGCCTTGGTTAGGTTAGACAAGGTACCGAAGGTAACAGCGATATTTCCTAAAGCGCAGGCCCAAGCTGTCTGGGCCAAGATGTTGTCGGTCCGGGGGTACGCTAATTCCAAGCTCACCCCACACAATGGGGTCTACGCCATATTTACAACTGCTTTCATTATTACCTTGCCTATTACGGATAAATTGACAGGTCTTACTATTCAAGCTGTCAAAGAAGGTTCTGCTATGCCGGCTCTTAAAGAGACGGACCCCACCTCGGGGAGTCCCTAGCCTCGCTTTATCCCACTGAGACCTTGTTTCGGATATTCACGAAGAACCTATCTCTGTCCTACCAAATCGACCTACACGCCTTGTGGTCTGCTCGGGTTAGTTGTAGGAAATACGTTCTGTCTGAGGCCTCTATCAGACATGAACCGAACAGGCTGATAGCTTCCTCCTGCTGGGGTAAAACCCTCTTCCCTCAGGAGGAGGTGAACAAGGTTCTACAAGATGATACGAGAGCAAACCAAAATTGCAGAAGGTCGAAGCCCAAAAGCAAGCTTTCTTCAAGAAGAAGCAGAGATTTACCCCTTACAACACGAACCAGGGTCACTGCCATCAATCGTCAGTTACCCACTCGTCATCACAGTCTCCCTCTGCTTCGATGTCTCTGCATCCGAATCCCCCTCATCAGGTGGTCTACCTCACTGATTCCCCAGGTACACAACCCAACCCCGTTTGGATGCCCTCGCCTGCATACAACCCTAGCTCCGAACCCTCAGGTTCCTTTCGTGAACACCAGAGAGGAAGCTACAGGGGTAGAGGACAGTTCCGCCATCGAGGCGGACCTAGGACAAAGGGGGCTCGGGGAAGGAAAGGACCTAGATTCACTCCCTCACAACGAGGTGGTCCCGGTAGGGGGGAGACTTTACCACTTTCGAGACCATTGGACCTTCAGTCCGTGGGCTCATAGCATAATCTCTAAAGGTTTGGGGTGGAAATGGCCACAAGGTTCTCCTCCTCCACCAGTGACCTTCTCCCAGAAACCCACTCCCATCCTGAAAGAGTACACCACAGAGTTACTCAAGAAGAAAGCAATCAAACGGGTTCGATCACTGAAGTTCCAAGGCTGCCTGTTCACAATTCCGAAGAAAGGCTTGTCGGCATTGAGAGTGGACCTGGACTTGTCAAAGCTAAACTCTTACATTCTCTGCGACAAGTTCCGGATGTTGACTATCTCTCAGGTACGGACCTTACTTCCCCGTGGGGCCGTCACCACCTCTATCGACCTTACCGACGCCTTTTATCATGTGCCAATAGCTAGAAACTTCTCTCCTTATCTGGGTTTCCGCCTAGGCAAGAAAGCCTTTGCGTTCAAAGTCATGCCCTTCGGCCTCAACATTGATCCCAGGATATTCACGAAACTGGGAGAGACAGTGTTAGAACAACTCAGGAACCAAGGGATACAGATCATTGCTTATCTGGACTGTTGGCTCATTTGGGCCCGGTCGGCCATAGAAGGCAACAGAGCTACGAAGGAAGTACTTCGATTTCTCGCCAACCTGGGATTTCGGGTCAATCTCCAAAAGTCCCTCCTGCAACCATCAGGCCACTTAGAATGGTTAGGCATTCAGTGGGACCTTTCGAAGCACACGTTGTCTCTCCCTTCCAAAAAGGTAAGAGAAATAGCTTCCAAGATCAAGAATTTTCTCAAACACAAACAGTTGTCCAGAAGAGCCTTAGAAAGAATCCTCGGCCTTCTCCAATTCACTTCAGTAACAGATCTCCTATTAAAAGCCAAACTCAGAGACATCAATCGAGTTTGGAGAAAGAGAGCTACAGTACCTTTAAGAGACAAGGTCTCGAAGATCCCCTCTGTCTTGAAAATGAGACTACGCCCATGCTCCGAACCGAAGAACCTCTCCAAATCAGTTCCTCTACAATTCCCACCTCCACAAGTGACATTCCATACAGACGCGTCTCTAAGTGGATGGGGGGATTACTCCGAACATCAGATGTTTCAGGGCTGTTGGTCACCCGCCATGAAACAGTCCCATATCAATGTTCTCGAAGCCATGGCAGTGTTCTTGACCCTGAAGAGACTCTCTCCTCCGAGGTCGACCCACATCAGAGTAGTGTCAGACAGCACAGACGTAGTACACTGCGTCAACAGAGGCGGATCCAAGTCACCCAACCTGAATCACATACTGGTCACTATCTTCGCCTGGGCAACAGAAAAGAACTGGTTCCTGTCAGCAACTCGCCTAGCCGGAGTCCAGAATGTGAGAGCGGACTCACTATCCAGGACGAAACCACTGGAGTCAGAATGGTCTCTAGACATAATTTTATTCGGGTGGATACTCAGGCTGGTTCCAGGCCTCCAGGTAGATCTATTCGCAACTCAGATGAATCACAAACTTCCTTGTTATGTGACCCCAACCCTGGACCCTCAGGCTTATGCCTTGGACGCATTAACCCTGGATTGGAACCATTGGAAGAAGGTTTACCTATTTCCCCCAGTGAATCTTCTAATGAAAGTTTTACACAAACTACGCTCCTTCCGGGGGGCAGAGGCTTTAGTACCACCTCACTGGCCAAAGAACAGTTGGTTTTCTCTCCTCCTCAAGTTGAAACTCCGTCCCTTCCGGATCCCGTTCCCCAAACTGACCCAAGTAATCCAAACTCACTGTGTCAGATTCCTCAAGGATAGCCAAAACTCTAACTTTCTGGACTACATGAAGTATTCAGCTCGTAGAGACGCGAACATTGACCCGGACAACGTTCTCTTCATCGAATCAGACAAAAGGGACTCGACAATTCGTCAATATGATTCGTCCGTTAAGAACTAGCAGATTTCCTAAGAGTTCAGACCATACTCGTATGTCTCCGAATTTAGCCATCTCTTTCTTGAGGTTCTTATTTGACAAAGGCCTAGCAGCTAGCACTTTAACCACCATCAAGTCAGCTTTGAAGAAGATCTTCCTTGTTGGGTTTAACATTAACCTAGCTGATTCCTATTTCTCATCTATTCCAAAAGCATGTGCTAGGCTTCGACCTTCGGTTCGGCCACAAAAGGTCTCTTGGTCTCTGAACGATGTCCTCAAACTTGAGACGGACACGGACAATGAATACTGCTCTTATATCACTCTTCTTAGGAAGACTTTATTTCTAACAGCTTTGGCCTCAGGTGCTGGAATATCAGAACTAGCAGCTCTCTCACGAAACCCGGAAAACATAGATTTCCTCCCTTCAGCCGAAGTACTCCTTTTTCCAGACAAAGCTTTCCTAGCTAAAAATGAGGATCCGCAAAATAGGTGCTCCCCTCGGAAGATTATCCTTCTTCCCCAGGATCTTTTCTCTGTGTCCAGTCACTACTTTCAGGGCCTTTTTAGCTAGAACTGCCACCCGCTCGTCTGGCCCCTTGGTTATCAGGGAACAAGGAGGTACTATTTCCATTCACGGTATCAGGCAACAAATCCTCTACTTCATTAAACATACTAATCCGGAATCATTTCCCCAGGCTCATGATATACGGTCAGTAGATACCTCCATCAATTACTTCCAGAACAGGGACTTTGATGACTTTAAAAAATAAACGGGTTGGAAATCACCTATGGTTGTCAAACGCCACTATCTAAAGAACTTACAGGCCCTTAAATACCCGACGGTGGCAGCGGAGAGTCTTATCTCTCCCCATTAATCTCTTCTTCTTCCTTTCTTCAATTTCTTTTCTTCTCCCTCCTACCCGCCACTCACACCACGTTGCCACTCTCCTGGGTAGTTCGTTAGCCCTATGATATTTACCATGTTTAATTCCTATGGTTTAACTGTTATTGTAGTTACCGTTCCTTTAATGTTTAGATATGCTTAGACATGTAAGGTTTGATGCCTTTTGCGTTTCCTATGTCATTGGGCTAGTTGGTAATTTGAGGTTTACTTACATTATCATATTATATTATTGTCGTACATGGTGTTCGTATTCTCCTCATTATGTTATTACTTTATTGGGCTTGGAAGGCATTCTCTGGTACATTTTCACCAGCTGTCACAGGTCGACCCAGAAAAGGGATTTTGACGAAAGAAAAATCTATTTCTGTGGAGAGACCTGTGACGTCCGGTGAAACCCTTCCCGGTTATTTTTGTACGAACCCACTCTTTCCTTGCCAAGCCATATGTTCTTGCAGAAGGATGACCTAGAGGGCGTCGCGTGGGTGACGGTGGCGTGGTCCAAGTGTGGTTTCTGGAGCCTTTGTTAAGGCCCTTCCCTTTGATGAAGGAATTATCTAAATGGAAGACAGCCTGTGAATAGTGGTTTTCACACGCCACTGATGTATACACGACACCCACGAGGTGCTCGCGCGAGGGTAGTAACCTCTGCATTCCATGCTTTTATCTTTCTCTGGTATATTTGGAAGATTTATATCAGAAAAGTGTAAAGAAGGACTGTTTTCACCGGGCGTCACAGGTCTCTCCCCAGAAATAGATTTTTCCTTCGTCAAAATCCCTTTAGAAACTCCTGATTGCTCTTTATAGTTTGTTACCTTTAATATCATCATTGTTATTAATATTGTTGTTATTATAGTTCCTCATTTACCTGGAATTGAAATTTCACAGCAATTAAGCTGTTTTCTATAATAATTGATGACTGCGTAGCAAAACGAAACCAAATACTTATATTTAATACTTTAACTGCTAATGTATACTTAGTTAAAAACATAAAACTAGCTCGCACTTTTGCGTTTCTAGGATATGAAGATCCAGTCTTTGCAACAGATTTCTTTCAGTGGTTTTTAAGATTTTTTTTTCTATATACCTCATAATTAGCCCTTCTGGATTATAGACTCCTTTCATCTGGGTTTTCTATTCGATCTATTCCACAGGACCAAACCACCTCTATATATACTGAACTGCCTTTTTAAAGAATCTAACCTTATCAATTCTGCAAGTCTTCGCTCCTCCATTATGAGATTCAATACTACACAGTATTCTAGAAGCTTTATCCCAGCTATGATCAGGTTTCGGAAGGATCTCCCTAATCAGGCATGTGAAATGTTGGAACTTCAGAAGTTTAAACTTGAAGCAAATGTGCTTTTTTATTATGACCAAGCTGACATAAGTCTCTCTTTATAGTCTACATATGACAGATCTATTTTAACGTTGTTACTGATAATGAAATATTTTATACTAATTATTCATAACTTCTCTTGTATTTTACTTATTTCCTTGTTTGCTTTCCTCACTGGGGTATTTTCCTTGGTGGAGCCGAAGGGCTTACAGCCTCCTGCTTTTCCATCTAAGGTTGTAGCTTAGCTAGTAATAGTAGTAAATGTAACATTTAACTTCATATTTCTCACTTCCAATACTTTTATAAGTACGTTAAACTTGAAAAATCAGATATATTTATAATAATTAAGTTCGGATATATTTGTTTTCATTATTAATACCTAACAATTTCAGACTCGTATAAAAAAAGTAGAAAAAAA
>NC_090749.1:65410060-65417560 GCF_036898095.1 Palaemon carinicauda
TTTGTTCTTTTCATTTATTTATTTCCTTATTTCCTTTCCTCACTGGGCTATTTTTCCCTGTTGGAGCCCCTGGGCTTATAGCATCTTGCTTTTCCAACTAGGGTTGTAGCTTGGATAATAATAATAATAATAATAATAATAGAGCCACCTAGATTAAACAAAGGAGGTTATGTTAAATGTCCCCCTCAAAATTTGTAATAGAATAGTGTCTTTTAAGTTATATACTCTAAAGACAAATAACTGGGACATCCTGTAATAAAAACACATAAGCGCTTGGCTCACTCCTCATTTCTTTATACCTCCCGGTCTGCTGTCATATATATAAGAGGTATGGAGCATTCTCTGGAGATTGTTAATTACTTTACATACTTAGGGCAGTCAGTAGGTCTTTCCCTGGACACGAGAACTAGATTATTAAAAGGATAAGCATCGGATGGAGAGCATTTGGTAAACAAAATGTGGTTATGAAAAATGAAACGCCACTTTCTCTATATAGAAAAAAAAATAATGAGATGATCCTACCAGTATCGACTTATGCATCAGAAACTTGGAGCCTTACTAAAGCCTTAGAACATTAGTTAGTTACAACTCAAAGTGCTATGGAAAAAAATAATGACGTGTATAAAGCTAAAGGTCAGAAAAAGAGCAAGATGGATACGAGAGTAAACTAGAGTAAAGGATATTCTAGCAACATGTAAGAAAAATAAATGGACATGGGCAGGACATATAATGAGAATGACAGATCATAGATTAATATTAAAAATAAAATAATGGATCCTTAGAGACTTCCAAAAAAAAAAAAGGAAGGGAAGGAAGTTTGCGGGTGCGGACAGGGCCAAGAAAGACCATAAATAAGAAGATGCAAGTGGAAGGACATGTCTGAGGCCTTTGTTCTGCAGTGGATTAGTAAAGGTTGTCGTTGATTATAATGATGACCATATATATATATATATATATATATATATATATATATATATATATATATATATATATATATATATGTGTCATGGTGAGGAAGTCTAGGTTTGATTTTCACAAACTTAAAGTAATAAGAAAAGGAAAAATGAAATGTATGATAAATACGAGGCAATTACGAAATGTCCTAGATATTTCCGTCACTTTTGACGGGACACGGACACCAGCAAATATATGCATAAATATAAACCTCCCCTGAATCCATCCCATAACTCAGACACAACTCAATGAACGGGAACTTAATTAAACAAATATTTCATTCGACTTCAAATATGTTGAACCATCCCTCTCAGAGACAACTGATATCTCCCCAATATAATGAAAGATATAAAGCGTATTAATTAACCCCATTTCATTACCATCAATCACAGTTTCTCTTTTGATGCGGCCGACACCGGAAGATGGACTGTTATTACATTCGTTTAACGAATCCTTATCGAAGCCATTAGCGCCGTCAAAGTCATAGCCAATATCACGCGTTCGGAGAGAGAGATCACTTTTCGTACTTAATCTATATTTGTTCCTCTTTACGATTCCTTCACGAGAGAGAGAGAGAGAGAGAGAGAGAGAGAGAGAGAGAGAGAGAGAGAGAGAGAGAGAGAGAGAATTAATTACGGCTCCATCGAGCAAATTCCCAAGCTCTTGCCCAAGCATAGAAACAAACAATCAGATGAAGTTAATTTGTCTCTGTAATTGAAAAAAAAACAGAAGCATTGTCTTCGATTGGTGAGAAAGAATAAAAGAAGATTCGGGGATGAACGATGAAATGAAAAGAAAATTGAGGCTTCGCAGGAATCGATAAATGAGATCCTTGGTGGTAATGAGAGAAAATAAATGAGATTCTGGAGATTTTAAAGCAAATAAACGAGATTATGATAATTAATGGGAGATAAACTAGATTTTGGATTAACATGTAAGCATAAACTAAAGACTGAAGACTAAGGAATTAAAATGACAAGTACACTTGAATTTTGGGGAAAAATATCATATAAATGACGTTATTGGGCTTTAAAAGTGAAGTCAGTTGAACCTGATTCTACACAGAAACATCATTTGAATAACATCACAAACGCTTGTACACTGTAACGTTATTTCTTATTTCTTTTTTATATTGTCGTTATACCTCTCCCCTGTCACTGATAACTTGTTCATTCCTGTATTTTCCTGCATCTTTGTGTTTGAATTTTTGTGCCGTTCTTGACTGAAACCGGTCGTATAAATACTCAAGGTCCGACCAAATAAAGTTCAGTTTCATTGTGCTTGACCGCCTACATCAGAACGGACTTGTAGTTCGGTACGACGAGTGTACCTTTGTCGCCAACGAAGTATCATTCATAGGGCATCGCATCACTCACGAAGGAGTCCACCATCTCCCTGAAAAGGTTGCAGCTATTCAGAACTTGCCCACGCCCTCGACCCTCAAAGTACTGCAAGAATTCTTGAGCATGACCAACTATTATCACCGTTTCCTACCAGCCATCACCACCACTCTTGCCCTCCCTGTATGCCTCCCTCAAGGGCAAACCAAAAGACCTGAAGTGTAGTCCCTTTTAACAAGCGGCCTTCTGCAATGCAAAGAATGCCCTATCAACCGTTGCAGCTTCCACTTTTCCTGTGCCACATGCACCCCTCCTTCTCTCTTCCGATGCCACCGACGTAGCTATTGGGGCAGTCCTCAAGCAGGCTGTCAACAGCGTGCCCCCCCCCCCCCCCCTTCAGTAGAAAACTATTCAAGGTGGAATCCAGCTGCGCTATCTTCGATCGCGAATTGCTGGCAACGCACTTGGCTGTCCGTCACTTCTGCCACTTCTTCGAATTTTACCACCCTCTCATCATTTGCATGGACCACATGCCCCTGGTAGACGCCTTCACTCAACAGCCCAATGCCTAGTCCGTCCGTCAACGCTGACATCTCTCTGCCATGGCTGATTACAATTGTATCCTTCAGCACTCCCCTGGGAAAATGAATCCCTTGCCGATGCCCTGTCAAGAAACAAATTGGGCGCCATTCACCTGGGATTGGATTAAAACGCCATGGGAGCATCCCAACGAAAAGATCTATAGTACCAAGCATGTAGGACATCCTGCATATCCTTCTGTTGGGAGGACATAACTTTCGACGACTCCACCGCTACCCTTCTCTCTGACATCAATACTGGTAAACCTAGACCATGGATACTTTCTCTCATGCGCCAACAGGTGCTCGATTTCATTTATGGCCTTTCACATCCTAATGCACTGCTATTAAAGACAAAGTTCCTTTGGCAAGGCATTACTAAGGATGCTAAGGATTGGGTATGCGCTTGTACTTCATCCCAAACCTCAAAAGTATATCAACACATGGATTCACGAATGGGCACCTTTCATCAACCTCAAGGGTGCTTTGCCCACATTCATGTTAATGATGTAGGTTCCCTTCTCTAGTCACCAGAATATTGTTACCTGTTTACTGTCATCAACTGCTCCACACGTTGGCCTGAAGCCATTCCCATGGAAACTGCAACGTCTATGTCATGTACATTTCCCTTATTCTCAGGATGGACAGCAAGATTTGGTATCCCTGAGCATGTTACTTCCGACAGGTGTACCACTTTCACCTCTCAATTGTGGACATCATTAGCGAATCTACTGGGAATCATCCTTCCTCAGACAACCGTATACAAACCTGCTGCAAACGGTATGGTTGAAGACTTCACCATACCCTCAAAGCAGCTTTGATGTCCCACTGCAAGGACTACAACTGGTTTACCCAGCTTTCACGGGTCCTCTTGGAACTAAGGACCACTCCTAAAAATGTCCTGGATGTCTCAGTAGCTGGAATAGTGTATGGCAATGAGTTGATCGTACCTACGGAATTTTTTCCATCTGTAACCCTCTCCGACAATCTCAAGCTCCCACATTACATTGTGGAAAAATTTACTCTATGCGGGCAGACTTACAAGCCCCAAGCTAAGCAACACATACTAAATGATCTGCACTCATCAATGCATATCTTTCTTCGCAATGACGCTACTAATCCACCATTAATGGCCCGTTACATAGGCCATTTCCTCGTGATCCGCTGTACGCCGAAAGCATGCCTCCTCAATATGAGTAAGAAAGAAAGCTGAATCTCCATTGATCACCTAAAACCAGCATATCTACTGCCTTATAACCCGCATACTGTATGCATCTCAAGAGCAAGGCGCCATATTTCACATGCATGCCTTTTTGTAGGGGGGAGAGCCATATACCGCACATGTATCACACACACTCGTACACTGTAATGGTATTTCTTATTCATAGTATATTGTCGTTATCGCTCTCCCCTGTAACAGATAACTTGTTCATTCCTGTATTTTCCTGGACCATTGTGTTTGAAATTTTAGAGCCATTTTTAACTGGAACAGGTTGTATAAATACTCAAGCTCAGACCAAGTAAAGTTCAGTTGCATTCACGAGAAGCTCTCAGTTACAACCTAACAGCTCGCCGGTACAAGAGAGTGAAGTCAATTGAGCCTTACTCTGAGGAAGAACATAAAATTGACGTCGATGGGCCTTAACAAGTGATCTTAGTTGATTCTCATTCTCAAAAGAAACATCATGAAAACGACGTCAATGGGTTTTAATAAGTGAAGTCGACTGAACCTGATTCTGAGAGTAAACAAAAACTAACCAGTGGAAAACAGGAGAGCTCATTAAGGGTAATATCGGATAACAAAGAAGTATAAATAGTGGCCCTCGTGTAAAGAAGAATGTTGATGAACAGATATCGTAAAAGGTGCCATTATTAATTTATTTACATTAAATTTCACGGAGAGCAATGAATCACATATCTAAAATAGTAGTTAAGATGATAAACTGTTAATTAGTTGTATATATTATGCACCTCACGAGTGATGGCATCGCAAATACTTTAATTAAGATTGAAATAAGATCAATGAGGAAATCAGTCTAAAACAAATAATTGTGAAGTCCAAAGAATCTTCAAAACGATGACATTTTCTTAAATATCCGCAATATTTTCTTTTGATATCCTAGAATTTGAATGAGATACTGATTCGAATGAGATACAGTTGTACACAAAAATTCCTGACCCACCTCGCTACCCTCTCACACTCTAACTGCTCGTTGGGAAATCGCCACCCGCTATGCCATTTCTCCAAACAGCACAAGCTGTTTGGTTACTAGCCGAGCAGTAAGGGTGTGACAGGATGCATTTCGTTCAGAGCGAGGTGTAACAAGAATTCCTACGTCCAACTGTACCTATTGGTTAGTCGACTACGGTTGATCAAAGCCCGGAGGGGAAGGGGAATACATTTAATGTTATTCAATTGAAGGGTATCATACCAACATATATAAGTGGGTGGTCATTTGATGACCTGCTGTACTAGTGCGGCATACCTAAACTAGGATGGTTTGCTGAGACCAATAAAAAAAAAACTCTCCCTCTATCACAAACTCGCAGTGCCAAGCGTGGTGATGAAAACTGGCCATACCCCAGACATGAATAAGGACATGTCTGAGGCCTTTGTCCTTCAGTGACCTTTGTTGTGTTTGTTGTATGTATGTATGTATGTAGGCATTATACATATATACATGCATACATATATCTTTATATTTTATATACACATACAGTATATATATATATATATATATATATATATATATATATATATATATATATATATATATATATATATATATATACACACCCACACACACACACACACACACATATATATATATATATATATATATATATATATATATATATATATATATATATATATATATATATTTATATATATATATATACACACACACACACACACATATATATATATATATATATATATATATATATATATATATATATATATACATATATATATATATATATATATATATATATAGATATATATATATATATATATATATATATAGATATATATATATATATATATATATATATATATATACATATATATATACATATATATATATAGATATATATATATATATATATATATATATATATATATATATATATACATATATATATATATATATATCTATATATATATATATATATATATATGTATATATCTATATATATATATATATATATATATATATATATATATATATATATATATATATATATATATATATATATATATGTACATGTTTATATGTATAAAATTTTTATATCCGCACATATATGTATGTGTGTGATTACGTAATTATGTATCAACATAAATACTTACATAAATGTATAAAACTATCAAACGTAAATTCGGCCTAATTAAGGCCATCAAGTATACTGTATATAGGCTGAGTTGGAGTCAGGAATCTCTCATGGGTATAAAGTTTTCATAATCCATTTTCCCGATACGATACAAGTTTTCAGTGGAAAACTTAGTATCTAAAAAGCGTGAGGTAGTTTGAGAAGTTTATACGTTAATGTAGCTATTAATAAAACTCCTACTAATTTCATGATACCCAATAATCTATGTAGAATCGTATATACATATATAAGTACAGCAACAGAAACAAAAGCAGCTGTTTCTAGTGCACTGCAGGTCAAAAGCCTGAAAAATTTCAATTTATGTTTAGAATCTGGAAAGTTTTCATCACCACGCTTTCCATTCCGGATTGGCAATGGTGGAAGATTTTCTTCTGATCGCTTACATCAAACCAACCTAGTATGGATGGCCCTGACTAGTAAAGCTTTGCTGATCAAGGTGATGAGAAATCTTTTCACCACGTTAAGGTATCCCAATAAGATAGGGATATATATATCTCTATTGTCTGGTTATACACACACACATACACACACAATGCATTCTTAATTACTTTCCTGCCTCACTCAAAGATTCCTTTTTTTCTCTCTCTTTTATTTTGTGGTGCATTACTGCTAATCATTGTTGAAAATTGAAGAGTCTGCAAATTCTATTCCTCCTTAGCATGTAATCATATTTTGATATCGTGTTTCCTAATTTTTGCTTCGAGAATTCTACAAATATTAACCAAATTCATTTGTTTTTCTCACCATTTACACCTTACTCCATTCATTATCTTTATTATAATTTTTAATCTTTAATTTTTGACTGGCCGGACAGTAAGACAATGGATCCTTGTATCAGGTTGCAGTTCACTTTCCTTTTGCCTATAATACGCCTTATAGCCTGGCCCCTCTTTACAGATTTTCCCATGTCCTTATACACCTGACAACACTAAGATTGCCAAATTATTGTTCTTTACCAAAGGGGATAACTATTGTACTGTAATTGTTCGGTGTCTACTTTCCTCTTGGTAATGGTAGAAAAGACACTTTAGCTATGGTAAGCAGCTCTTCTGGGAGGACATTCCAAAACCAAACATTGTTCTCTAGTCTTGGGTAGGGCCATAGCCTCTGTACCATGGTCTTCCACTGTCTTGGGGTTGAGCTCACTTGTTGAGGGTACATTCGAGCAAATTATTCTATATAATTTCTCTTCCTCTGGTTTTGTTCAAGATTTTATAATCTATATAGGAATTATT
>NC_090749.1:65427560-65430060 GCF_036898095.1 Palaemon carinicauda
CATGGCGACGCACAAACCTTTTCCCTACATTAAGGTTTCCACACTAAACATGGTATAAATATTCCTAGCTGCAACCTACAAAAGTTGTCTGTCCACCAGGTAACCACCCAACAGTTTAGTGAATTTAAGGAATTTAAAGAGCTAATAAAATTGCCAAAAGCGTTCTAGTTTTTCAGCCATCAAACCTAAGGACCACTCTTTCGACAAGTGTGCTATCCACTAGACCATTATTACCATGCAATGCCATTATTATCGATAGTAGTGTAAAGATGAAACTTGTACTTAAAATCGTAGTATTAATTCAGCAATAGGCGTTTATACAGTAATACTTGTCACATAAAAAACGTTACTGACACTTTAGCGAACTGGTCCAAGGGTCAGTGAATTGAAATGATAGCTACACGACAACAAAACACATAAAATATTATCACTACTATCATTATTTTAGGTGATAAAAAAGAATATCCAAATACACGATAACCCGATAAAAAAGGAATAAACAATAAAAAATAAATCCAGAGAAGAATGGCAGGCATAGTAAAGATTACAGATGTGATAAGAGTGTCACGATTGAGATATTGTGTGCACGTGTTGATGATGGATGGTGGGGAGGAAGTGTGGAGGGCCTGAGAGAAACCTGTTATGGGGAGAAGGTCGAGAAGGAGGCAGGGAATTAGATGGCAAGATAAAGTGAAGGATGATATGGAGAGAAAAAGTTTAGTAGAAGTGGATGCCTTTGATAGAAGGCATTGAAGAGGGTGCATCAGGCAACCGACCTCTTAATGTAAAGATAACGGGTGCAGAGAAAAGTATTGTTTGTAACAGGTAGACCCAACCGTTTTTGCCTTGCTTGAGATTGCATATGAAAGAGCTCTCTCAATGGATTCAAGGCTTCTACAAGCCGTATCTCACCTGATAAGAGCAAGAACGTTGACAAGCTGAAAAGGACCAGTTGACGATCTACTTACTGAGAGAGTTGAAGGTCTTTCAATCTTACCTGCAAAAGAGGAAAAAAAAATGATTGAACGTATATTTTTATTATTATTATTATTATTATTATTATTATTATTATTATTATTATTATTATTATTATTATTATTATTTTTGCCTTATTTATTAGTGTCCTCTTGCTAATCTATTATTACCACCCAAGCAATTACTTGCAGTGAATGTTCTCATGTTGACCAGTTTTCAGATGACAGATAAATTTCATCGTTACCAATTTAAAAATATTTTATATTAATTATTCATTACTTCTTATGTAGTTTGTATTGCCTTATTTCTTTTCCTCACTAGGCTATTCTTTCGTGTTAGAGGCCTTTGGCTTATAGCATTCTGTTTCTAAAATTAGGGTTTTAGCTTAGCTAATAATAATAATAATAATAATAATAATAATAATAATAATAATAATAATAATAATAATAATAATAATAAGAAGAATAATAATAATAAGAATAATAATAATAATGGGTAATCACGGAGTCGCGATTAACTCTACGCTAATTGGACAGAATATTTAAATTCTCGGGACTTATTCTATCATCAGGATTATGAATATTTGTTTCTTTAGGGAGCTCAAAACTGATTTAAATATTCATGATCATAGTTCCCCTTATGGGACGACTTATATGTTTCATTTATATTCTATTCTTACTATTCTTGAGATGTTCTAAGAATATACAGATATGTTCCTTCTAAGAGTAAGGATTGTGGATATAGTATAAAGAACTGTGACTATGATGGTGACATAATTATGATTAATCATTATTACTTCAGATGAAGTTGAGTTAATGAGTGGCATTTCCTATTCTTCACCTTCTTCATCTCTATTATTATTATTATTATTATTATTATTATTATTATTATTATTATTATTATTATTATTATTATTATTATTATTATTATTGGAATACTTAATACTATTATAATATTCAAAATCCCGTCTTCACTACCAGCATTGGTCAGCGAAGCAAAATTTCTTCTTGAGTGAATCCTTTACCCAAGAAGATACAACGTATCATTTAGTCCCAGCAAATAACTTTTATTTATACAAAGATACAAGACAAAATGAAACTAAATAATATCTGGGAAAAAGAAAAAAAAACATCAAAACGCCAAACCAGCCAACCAACCCGCCACCAGGGGGGTGGGGAGGGACTAGGACCAAAGGAAAACGGGAAATCAACACCCCCCCACCCCAAATACTCTATCCTTGGGAGAGATCGCGCATAATATGAAGGCCTCTCCAAGTTCCCACACGTCGACTGCATTCACATAGAAATAATTTCCTATTTCTGTTCCATCGAAGATCAAGGGAAGAAGATGGTGATCGGGACGAGGAAGGAAAAGTAGAGAAGAAAACTAATAATAACGTATAAAAAGAGATTGAATGAGATGTCTGCAATAATATCTAGAATAGCAGACTTATTTCTCTAAACCAGCTTGCTTTTCCCAGAATCAATTTAGACTGTAGGCATATATGAAGTCTGTGTGACAACCA
>NC_090749.1:65446319-65458819 GCF_036898095.1 Palaemon carinicauda
AAGAGAGAGAGAGAGAGAGAGAGAGAGAGAGAGAGAGAGAGAGAGAGAGAGAGAGAGAGAGACGTGCTTTTATTCATGTTATAAAACATAAACCATCACAGTTATCTAAGCATGCATCCTGATGGACATTTTGAAAAACAACAATATTCTATACAACAGTCTGGAAAGATTACGATATGGTAGAACTTTTCATCTTTTGTTTTATATTCTATGTTTAATGCATAACCTGTAAAACCGTACAATTGTAATGGTCTGGAATGGAACTATTATTATTATTATTATTATTATTATTATTATTATTATTATTATTATTATTATTATTATTATTATTATTATTATTATTATTAGCAAATTTACAAATATAGTTAGAAAAACCGTATACTACTGTTTAAGCCCAAGTCCTCCAACAGGGAAAGCTGCCAGTGAGGAAAGGAAATAAGGTGAAAGAAATTAATTAACACTAGAGTGGATGTGAATGTGTTGAGGTGGTTTGGTCATGTAGAAAGGATGGAAAATGGTTGTTTGCTAAATGTGATGAAAGCAAGAGTTGATGGGAGAAGTGCAAGAGTAAGGCCAAGGTTTGTGTGGATGGATGGAGTGAAGGATGCCCTAGGTGCCAAGAGGATAGGCATGTAAGAAGCAAAAGACGCTGCCAGGAATAGAAATGACCTTGCTGCTGCCTTGGGTCAAATTGGTGACCGCTGAGGTAGTGACAGTAGGGGACTCGACATATAAAACCTTATTTTTAATGGCATATGAAACATTTTTGTAACGGAAAACAGAGAAGGGTGGACTGTGGCACCTTAGTTGTACCAACCAAACATGGGTGACTACCCCTCATCAGGTTAGAAGGAACGCCGAGGGAAAAAAATCACCTCTTGTTTCCGTTTTTTTTTTAATCGTTACCTGACAAAATTGGAGTAAGTAGCATAGTAGATAGATAAATATATGAATTATTAATGTTATCACTATTTAAAAAAATCGTTTTCCCCTGTAAGCCTGAAATGCCAATGGAAAAAGCGAACGAAATGAACTAAAAAAAAAACAGGAATTCCTGGACTTTTGTCCACCAATAAACCATGAAAAAAAAATCCCAGTAAAAGTGACCCGAGGACCCTGAGCTGATATTCCAACATTATTTGGAATCCTGACTTCTGGGAACCAGCGAAAAACTATTTCATTTAGCGGTCACTGAAATTTGTTAACTATACATACAAACAGAAAGATACACACCCACATACATACACACATACACACACACACACACACATATATATATATATATATATATATATATATATATATATATATATATATATATATATATATATATATATATATATATATATATATATATATATATATATATTTATATATCTTTCAGAATGGGGATACTTTAACTTGGTGAAAAGGTTTGTTTATTACCATCACCACAAAGCTGCACTAGTCAGGGACCCACACGAGGTTGCTTTATTGCGAGCAAACTGCAGTGGTCAGTGTAGTGATGAACACTGATCAAACCCCAGACATGAATAAGAAAATGTCTCAGGGCTTTGTCCTGCGGTGGTATATAAATGACTGGTAAAAATAATGTCCATATAAGTATCTATTCCACGTTTTCTTTAATGTCCATTACACTACATATGTACTTCTCTTTTCAGTGCTCAGTAATAAAACCACGACTCTTGCTGCATCCGCTTTACTGGTAATCCTAACCATCCCATCCTAAAGATCCATGTTACATTAATAGCTATAAACTATGATGCTGTAATACATATTAATCCTACATCGTACGGTTGGACACAAAATTTCCTGGTACACCTTGCTCTAAGGAAATGGACTCACAATACCATTACTGCACGGGGAGTTACTGTGTATAGCCCCGCCCACCACCTCTGCCACATATCCCTACACCTATGCCACATCTCACTACAGTATCTGTTTCGTTACCTGCCGCGAAGTAAGAATGTGGCAGGGTGCACCTCCACGTAGCAAGGAGGGCCAAGTGTGGTAGCCTATTGGAAACACACCTGGCTGGAAATCTGCTAGACTGGGGTTCAAGCCCTGCTCAACTTCGTTAGTTTGTTGTAGTGTCTGTAACCTTACCAACCTTGTGAGCTAATGACGGGGAGGGGGGTGGGTGGAGGAGCCTATAGGTCTACCTGCTGAGTCATCAGTAGCTATTGCTTAACTCTCTCTGGTCCTAGCTTGGATGGAGAGGGCCCTTGGGCACTGATTATTTGTATATATCGCCATTTTCTAGGGCATTATCAATGTCCCTTGCCTCAACCATTCATGAGCGACCTCTAAACCAACAGTAGCTTCTTTAAACGATGGATTCAATATGTCTGCGTCGTATTCTGAATATCGGCAATTACTATAGCCCTGTGAAGACAACAGAAGACGCCCTAATCTACACCATTCTCTCACCGAACGTTCAAGAACATTGCCAGATAATTTCACTAACAATAGAGATCCCTGACTGGCTTCCAGAGAACAATAGAAATGTACTTTCAGTATTGAAAAAGGAAGTTGAGTGGAATGAAAGACATTGCAGGGGATTTTGATAATACACTTGAGTTGCCAGGAGAGAGAGAGAGAGAGAGAGAGAGAGAGAGAGAGAGAGAGAGAGAGAGAGAGAGAGAGATAGAGAGAGAATGTTGTATTTCCAGTATAGTAATGGCGTATATGACAGTAATTGATAACGATAAATTAGGCCTGTAATAATGTTGGCTAGAAATTAACATTATCTTGTTAGAATTAATATCGTTATATATGTTATAAATGTTTCTTCCCCAAAACATTCACTTAAATGTCCAGTACTCCAGAGAGAGAGAGAGAGAGAGAGAGAGAGAGAGAGAGAGAGAGAGAGAGAGAGAGAGAGATTAAATAAATAAACAGAAGCAAAATTTTAAATAAGATTGAAACCCAGAATAGGCTAAAACGCTCCAGAAGAAGAAACCCAAATATAATTTTTGTAGTTCCTCCATCCAGACCAAAACTAACACAAACAGATGTTCTTTCCCTTTCCATTGAGTAAACAGAAAAGAGAAATCGTAGAAAGAATATATGAACTTTTAAGCTCAAACCGATATGTTCTCTGACATGCTGACAAGCGACAAAAGCCAAAACTAAACTACTCCCTATAAACTATGAACAATGTGTATAAACAAATGTTGGAAATAAAAAGCGAGACTATAAACGAAGTCTGGTGAGTTATTGGTTTAAATTAGCTACAATTACAGGTAAAAAAACCCTGAAAAATTAAACGAAAAATACAATTTTCAGTAGGTGCTTATGGCGGAGGCTAGCTAAGCCCAATAGCCCAGCGGCATAGTAAGAAATATGAAACCAATTGTTCAAATTGTTCTAAAAGCACCAAAATTGGCACACATGTGGATTAATACATTCTGAACAATTTTGGATATGGAGGCATTCAAGATTCTCCCCGTAGCACATTTGGCGGCCATTTTTCAAAATGGCCGCTATTTACCGTTAGCGTCATTGAATATGTACCATAATTTGTCTTTTTGTGGATGCTAAAGGTGATAAGTGTGCTAGAGGTGATAAGTATTGTACAATTACACATACTTCTGTGCTTACCAAATAATTTGGCTACCATTTCACAAGAAAATGAATTTTACTTTGCAGCGGCAGCGTTGGTGGCAGTGACGGCGGCTGCAGTAATAGTATAGTGTTGATAGTCATGGTGCTTGTAGTAGTAACTTGTGGTAACATGGTGGTGTTTTGTGTCTTTGCAGGTGAGGCAGCAGCAGCACCACCTGACATCAGAGACGCGTTGTTCCAGACTGCAGCCATGGCAAAGAAGTTCCAACTGGTCGATACTTTTGAGCAACGTACTCCCACAACACCTCCTGAGACAAACTGGAAGCTGTGTCTTGTATGTCAAGAGGAGACAACAGAGTCACTTGTCTGCTCAGTACTGTCTAAACGCCGAGACCCTGGGAGTGGATACACGACAATGGCTGCAAACTTGGTCAAATTTGATGAACTCGGAGAACTGCCAAGAACTGTTCAGTTACAGAGACTAGATGAAGGACAAGGTGTTGAGGCGACAATGGTTGCCCACCAGGCCAAGTGGCATAAAACATGTATGCTCAAATACAATAACACAATGCTACGAAGAGCAGAGAAGAGACGCATCGCAAGCAGCTCAGCATTTGATAGTACTGACAATGTCCAGGCCAAGCGCGCCAGAACACACTCTTCAGAAGCCACTACCAGCGGCACCTCCTGCTTTTTCTGTGGAAAGTCTGGCACAGAGACCCTACATGAAGTAACAACCTTCCAGGTGGACACACGCGTACGGAAGTGTGCAGCGCAAGTTGGGGACAATGAACTCATAGCCAGGCTCAGCATAGGTGATATGGTGGCTCTGGAGGCCAAGTACCATTCCAAGTGTTTGTTGGCTCTTTACTATCGTGCAAAGACCACTGTAGAAGCCGAGCAGAAAACTGACCATGAAGGTGTAATGTCAAGAATCGTACTGGCTGAACTGGTCCTGTATATCGAGGAAACCCACCTAGAAGAGGGCACCACCCCAGTCTTCAGACTCGCAGAACTTGTAAAGCTATACACAACAAGAATGGAACAGCTCGGGGTTATTTTGTGCCAGAAAGTTAATAGCACAAGGCTGAAAGTAATCGTACAGATGTTGAAGCCGGGTACTGCCAACACGTTCGAGGAATATGCACAGCAAGTGTTCATCCCATACGTTGTACAACGTTTCCAACATGTATCACGTCTTGACCTTGTGTGGGACAGCTACAGAGCAGATTCCCTGAAGGCATCAACCAGAGAACAGCGTGGAAAGGGAGTACGTCGGCGTGTTGTCGACTCAGCAGTCATACCAGGAAATTGGCAAAGTTTCCTGCGAGTTGATAGCAACAAAGTGGAGCTCTTCAGCTACCTCTCCACCATGCTTGCAGAGTCCTTTCAAGAAGAAGGCAAGGAACTGGTCGTCACTGATGGGGAGCAGGTGATCTGTGTTCCACAGCAAGAGGATGTCAACTCACTCGCACCATGCAACCAAGAAGAGGCAGACACCCGCATGATGCTACATGTAGCACATGCTGCACAACATGGTCACCACCAGATACAGGTTCGAACAGTAGACAGTGACGTCGTGGTCCTAGCAGTGATGGTAGTCCAGAAACTACCAGCTGGAGACGAACTCTGGGTAGCCTTTGGGACAGGCAAGAACTACCGCTACATTGCAGCCCATGAAATAGCTTCCTCCCTTGGTCCAGAGAAGGCATGTGCTCTTCCAATGTTTCATGCCATCACAGGGTGTGATACTGTGTCAGCCTTCGTCGGACATGGGAAGAAATCTGCCTGGGCAACATGGAACACGCTGCCAGAACTCACTGATGCCCTGCTGAGTCTGGCAAATGCACCCACAAGCATCCAAGAGGATACAATGCATGTCATCGAGAGGTTTGTCATACTCCTGTATGACCGCACAAGCAAATGCAAGGACGTCAACAAGGCGAGAAAGCAGCTCTTTGCAAAGACGAACTCTGTTCAGAACATCCCGCCAACCTACGCTGCTCTGGAGCAGCATGTGAAGAGATCTGCCCTTCAGGGTGGTCATGTCTGGGGCCAGGCATTGGTACCAACGCCCGTGCTCCCTCCACCAACAGACTGGGGCTGGCATCGGAGTGATGATGGGCTCTACACACCACTCTGGACCACACTCCCTGAGGCATCCAAGGCCTGCTATGAGCTGGTGTCTTGCGGATGCAAGAAAGGCTGCAAAAACCGCTGCAAGTGCAAGAACGCTTCACTGCAATGCACTGGTCTATGTTTCTGTGAAGGCGAATGCCAGTAGATTGGGACAGAAAACTTGCTAACCAACATTATGATCTGTAGACATTCATAATTCTGGTGACCAGATTTGAAAAGTTCGGAATCATAATTAACATAGTGTGGCAAAATCTACGTTATTGTATTACATGTATGTACTGCAGGATTACACAAGTACTGTGCCTAGAGACTGGGCTTTTGGTCGACTATATAACTACAATCTGACCATACTGTAAACTTCCCGTACTCTGTGTATTATTTTGACTAGCAATTTTGCCAGCAATTTGAAATAAAAAAGCAACTTGAGCAATTAAAGTGTGTTCCTGAAATCAGGTACTGGTTATTAGAGGTATTATGTCATTGAGTATTGAAATCTTCATCAAATGTCCACTTTTTCCACAAAATGGCGGCCAGTTTGGGGGCCATTTTTGAGAAGATTCATCTAAATATCTGTTAAACATTTATTGATGTTAATTCTGATGTAAAAAAAGGGAATTTTGGCCCATCTAGCACCAAACTAACGACACATAATGAAGTCTATGTAATGACGCTAATGTTAAATGGCGGCCATTTTGAACAATGGCCGCCATATCTTCCTAAGGGCTAATCTTGAATGCCTCCATATCCAAAAATGTTTAGAATATATTAATCTACATGTGTGCCAATTTTGGTGCTTTTAGACCAATTTGAACAATTGGTCTGCTATGCCGCTGTACTACAACACGCTGCCCCGTGGTGTACATTATATAAGTACATCTCTTTCCCTTAAAGGGGCTGAGGAAGAGGGAGATGCTTTACCGGATTTTACATGTTGATGGAGTGAGGGGGTGGACATACACCCTGTATCACACACATACACAGACATATACACTATATACACGCATACATAGCCCTTTCTGAGTAGGGGTACCTTAAAGTGGTGTAAGGGTTTGTGTATAGCCATGATCAGTAAAGCAATACTATAGTCAATTCTTTTTAGTGAGGCAGATTTGCACCGATTCGCAAGGTGGCCCTTTTACCTCGGAAAAGTTTCCTGTTCGCTGGTTGGTCGGACAAGATAATTCTAACCAATCAGATGGCAGGAAACATTTCTGAGCTAAAAGGGCACCGCTGCGAGTCAGTGCAAATGCGCCTCATTAAAAAATAATAAGTATAGCCAGTGTCACACATACTATGTTGCTTTGCTCTGAGCGGTCAGATTAAAGTCTCCCACCATCACTGTACTGACCAGAGTGGTGATGAAAACTGGCCAAACCCGTGGCATGAATAAGGAAATGGCTAGGGCCTTTGTCCTGCAGTGGACTGGAAATAGCTGCATTTGTTTTAAGATTAAAATTCCCAAAATATTATTTTCAATAAAAATCAATTTCTACCTCATCGGGATCGAACCCTTGTCTCACAAAAGAAAGACAAAGTCTATATAAATCATGTCAGCAGGGGCCATAAAATATTGCAACCCAAATTAAGTTCTAATTGCACTTAAAGATTTACCAGCAAGTAATATATGTATATATATATATATATATATATATATATATATATATATATATATATATATATATATATATATATATATATATATATATATATATATATATCATACATCTTTCTCTAAATTCATATACAATAGATATTGTTCAATTTGAATAGCAAAAACCAAAATGATCCCAATAAAGACCAATGAACGTTACTGCATTTAGGAATACGACACAATAGCATCAACACTCAATATAGCGATACTTTATCAAAAGAGATAATTAGAGTTATTAATACTTGGCCTCTGGTAAAAATACGGCAATATAGCAATTATCTCCCTTTCCATATGAGTATCCACTCTTTCCGTGATGCTCTAATCATTCTCCATCATTATGAAGCAAAACCGAAAACACATAATTTATTTTCTGTGTGTTACAGCATCTGGAGAGGAAGATCAAATGAATGTTCGACTAACAATACTAATATCTCGCCGGGGCAATTAGGTCAATAGACTTGTAGTCCCGCTATTGACGAGTTAGTAGTATGGAAGAAACGGCAAAGGATTGAGAAAGAGAGAGAGAGAGAGAGAGAGAGAGAGAGAGAGAGAGAGAGAGAGAGAGAGAGAGAGTGTGTGTGTGTGTGTGTGTGTGTGTAACTTACATAATTTAATATATATTTCCGAGTGAGTACAATTTTATGAGAGAGAGAGAGAGAGAGAGAGAGAGAGAGAGAGAGAGAGAGAGAGAGAGAGAGAGAGAGAGAGAGAGAGAGTAACTTACAAAATTCAATAGATGTTTCCGAGTGTGTAAAATTTTATGAGAGAGAGAGAGAGAGAGAGAGAGAGAGAGAGAGAGAGAGAGAGAGAGAGAGAGAGAGAGACCCACAAAGTATTTCTAAAGTACGCATGGAAATTACATTTTTAAGAGGAAATCTTTTAAATTACACCACACCGATTAAGTGAGAGTTAACATAGTCAAGAACACCCATTTCTAAACACACATACGCACACAATCATATATATATATATATATATATATATATATATATATATATATATATATATATATATATATATATATATATATATATATACATATATATAAATAGATAGATAGATAGATAGATATACATACATACATATATATATATATATAATATAATATAATATATATATGTATATATATAAACATATATATATATATATATATATATATATATATATATATATATATATATATATATATATATATATATATGTGTATATATTTATATATATATATATATATATATATATATATATATATATATATATATATATATATATATTTATAAATAAATATCGATAGATATACAGTATATATGTATATATAGATATATATAAACATATATATATATATATATATATATATATATATATATATATATATATATATATATATATATATATATATATATATATATATATATATAATTGCTATGAGAGATCGCTGTTTGATTTTAACACATTTCCATTTTTATCTCACTCCCTCTCTCCCAATAGGGCCAATAAGTAATCAACCCACTAAAAACAGAGTCGCCCACCTCGTTTGTGACTTGTCAGGCCAACAAAAACAAACAAGGACCACTCATTTTGTGAGCCGACCTCCTTTCCATTTCAATAAGAGTCCAAATTGCTATATTTTGGGAAAATGTTTAAGAAAACATCACTTACGAAGTTGCTTCAATATAAAAATCCAATAATTGATTCAAATCAGATATCTGTTAAAAGGAATTGAAACCTTTATTTTGCCTACTACGATCCTACATACTAACTGTTGAGGATCGGAGTAAATGGAATTAGGAATCAATTATGGAAATAACACTGAGAGACAAAAAGAGCAATATGGATACGAGAGCAAACTAAAGTATAGTATATTCTGATATGTAAGAAGAAGAAATGAACATGGGCAGGAGATATAATAAGAATGACAGACAATAGATATTATTATTATTATTATTATCATAATTATTACTAGCCAAGCTACAGCCCTAGATAGAAAAGCAAGATACTATAAGCCCAAGAGCTCCTACAGGGAAAAATAGCCCAGTGAGGAAATGAAATAAAGAAATAAATAAATTATGAGAGCAAATTAACAATAAATCATTGTAAAATAGTAACAACATCAAAACAGATAAGTCATATATAAACAATAAAAAGACTTTTGTCAGCCCGCTCAACATGAAAACATTTGCGGCAACTGTCAACCTTTAAAGTTCTGCTGATTCAACTACCCGATTAGGAAGATCATTCCACAACTTGGTCACAGCTGGAATAAAACTTCTAGAATACTATGTAGTATTAAGCCTCATGATGGCGAAGACCTGGCTATTAGAATTAACGGCCTGCCTAGTATTACGAACAGGATGGAATTGTCCTGGAAGATCTCAATGTAAAGGATGATCAGAATTACAAAATAAGCTAATTGAACGACGGTGCCAAGGATCAATATCTATATCAGGACTAAGAAATTTAATAGAACGTACGTTTATGTCCAACAAATTAAGATGATAATTAGCAGCTGAAGATCAGCCAGGAGAACAAAACTCAAAAGAAGGTAGAATGAAAGAATTAAAACACTTCTTCAGAATAGATTGATCACCGAAAATCTTGAAAGACTTTCTCAATAAGCCTATTTTTTGTGCAATTGAGGAAGACACAGACCTAATGTGTTTCTCAGAAGTAAATTGGCTGTCTAGAATCACACCTTAAATTTTAAGAGAGTCATACAAAGTTAAAGAAACATTGTCAATACTGAGATCCGGATGTTGAGCCACTGTCCTTGACCTACTTACAATCATACTTACAGTTTTGTTTGGATTCAACTTAATACCTCATAATTTGTACCATGCACTAATTTTAGCTAGATCTCTATTACGGGATTCAGCAACCCAAGATCTACATTCACGGAATGGAATTGATGCAAAGAGAGTAGCATCATCTGCATATGCAACAAGCTTGTTTTCTAGGCCAAACCACATGTCATGTGTATATAGTATGAAAAGTAATGGGCCAAGAACACTACCCTGTGGAACACCGGGTATCACATTCCTATAATCACTATGGTGTCCATCAACAACAACTCTTTGAGATCTATTACTTAAAAAATCAATAACAATGCTAAGAAACGACTCACCCACTCCCAACTGTTTCAGTTTGAAAACAAGGACCACATGATTAACACGGTCAAAGGCAGCACTAAAATCAAGGCCAATCATACGAACTTCCAGACCACAATCAAGGGAATTCTGTACAGCAATGGAGATAGTAAGAAGGGCATCACACGTTCCAAGGCCTTTGTGTAAACCAAATTGCAAACTAGGGAATAGATGATTACCTTCAGCAAACCTTTTGATACGTTTTACCAGAAGACGTTCAAAAGCTTTAGATTATATAGGAGTTATGGAAATTGGGCGGTAATCAATGGGACTTGAGCTACCACAAACACATTCACATAGAGGAGTAACATTACTAATTCCCCAACAAGTGCTAAAATCACCTCATCTTGCTAACTTGCGAGACATAACAGATAACTTTGGAGCTAAGAAATATGCAGTCTTTATAAAAGAACAAAAACAAAGGAATCATACCATTTGGGTCTACACCTCCATAAGCATCAAGGTCCATCAACTGAGCTTTAATTTCACTAGATCGAAAAGCTAAACTAGGAAGAAGTTCAAGTTTTTCATTACTCTGTTTACTGTCAAAAACATGTCAAAAGGGACGCCTTTTCTTTTGGACAGTGAGTGACTGAGCCATCTGGTTTAAGTAAAGGAGGAACTGTTGCATCTACACCATAGAGTGCAGATTTAAGGGTAGACATTAAGAGTAACATAATGGGTACCTAGAGATTGTAAAAGACGCAGAGAAAGGTAGAGAAGACGATGGGTTGACGAACTAAGAAAGTTTGCTGGTGTGAACTGACATAGGAAGACCATAAACAGGAGGAAGTGGTAGGACATGTCTGAGGATCTTTGTTCTCCTGTGGAATAGTTACGGCTGATGATATATATATATATATATATATATATATATATATATATATATATATATATATATATATATATATATATATATATATATATATGCACACACACACACACACACACATATATATATATATATATATATATATATATATATATATATATATATATATATATATATATATATATCACAAGAATGATGGCTAAAACCTTCCCAGTATTAGTCGTTCCAATCATCTACATTTACAGAGGCTCAAAGTTCCCTTAAAACCTTTGAGAGAGAGAGAGAGAGAGAGAGAGAGAGAGAGAGAGAGAGAGGAGAGAGAGAGAGAGAGAGAGAGAGAGAAACGTATATTTATACACAATAACATATCTTCCTATCAACATTTTAGTAAACTATTTAAACAAAACAGAAATTAGTACATCCATAAACAATAACACGTTTGGCTATGGGCATTTTATCAAAATATTTAAACAAAACAAAAACATTAAAAAAAAAATTTCAATTTCACAAACCATACAATAAAAAATTTTGTTATACCAATAAACCGAACCTCAATTTATTTTTGCTTTTGTACGCCACCAAAAATACAACGAAATCATTTTAATTAATACAGTAGGTATTCCATAATCTGCAAAGGCACAGAGCAGCGCAGTTGGGAACCTCCGAAACGCCAATAAATCTACGTAATCTTTATTCTAAACTGAAATTCCAATTCTAGAATATATTGCCTTTGATATTCGAGTCTGGTCTCTTCGGGGCAAAGGTCATTGGTGCTATTGACGACGTCTATAATTACGTGGGAAATAATAATGGGATGTTTTATAATACAATTTATAGAGTTTAGGTCCTAGGAGTATTTTGTAGATTCTAAAATATTCTAATGAACGAGTTTTTTAGAATTCTAAATTAGAAATGATATGATGGTGAGCTCATTTACGTAATGGTTTTGAAATGAATTTGATATAGTGCAAGGAATGTTGGTGGTCTTAACAATCTGCTGGTGAACATTCTATTTTATGCATGAATGTTTTGTAGTTTGTAGGTGGTTTGTTGGCCAAGGCTCCAGCCACTCGTTGAGATACTACCCTTATAGTTATTGGGCCCTTGACTGGCCTGATTATACTACATTGGATACCTCTCTAGCTATGGCATATTTTTCCTTTGCCTACAC
>NC_090749.1:65468819-65471319 GCF_036898095.1 Palaemon carinicauda
AGTATCTAAACGCGTTGCTTAGGCATCTTGGTACTTACACTGTGCAGTATGGCATATGGTTCCAAGATACTTGGTTAACTGGGAGATGTATTAAAATTTGTGATAGAAACAGGGTTATACTGAAAGGTAATTTATATTAAAACAAGCGGTGTCAGAAACGGCAGACCCGGTCCATCGAACGCGATTCTTCACAAGGGTTGTAGTGGCCGATGTGGTAACGTCCCTGACTGGTGAACGGCAGTTTATTGTTAGTTCCTTTGGTCACTGCAGCCTCACCATCCTTGTGACCTAAGGATTGGGGGTTTGGGGAGCCTATAGGTCTATCTGCCGAGTCATCAGCAGCCATTGCCTGATCCTCTTTGGTAATAGCTTGGGTGGAGAGGTGGGCTTGGGTGCTGATTATACAGTATGTATGTATGGTCAGTCCCTAGGGCTGAGTCGTCATCAGCAGCCATTGCCTGGTCCGCTTTGGTACTAGCTTGGGTGGAGAAAGGGCTTGGGCGCTGATCATATGTATATATGACCAGTCTCTTAAGGGATTGTGCTGCTTGATAGCGCAATGTCACTGTCCCTTGCCTCTGCCATTCTGCCATTCATAAACGGCCTGTAAACCTTCACAACACTACCATTGCTCTAAATGTTATTTTTTTTTATAATTGCTGTATACGTCAATAAGTAAACGAGTGTTTTTTCGGATATCAGGTGGTGTTGAATTTGACCCTTCTAGGTCACAGAAGGTCAAAGGATATGTATTTTTTTTATGTAAATAATACTAAACCATAGTAAATTACATCTGAAATTTGGGAACCTAGAAAATTCAACCCCACTTGAACTTTGAACATATGAATCTTCAAATTGATACATTTTTACTAATGTGATATATATAGAATTACATTTTCGTCACAGGGAGAAGCTAAGATTCAATTAAATCGAACATTTGATATTTTGAGTGACAGCGACCTTATGAGGTCCGATTTTAATGGGGTCTATTTTGCGTGATAGTTTATCTCTCCTAAAAATTTCAAGGAAATCAGTCCAGAACCCCCCCCCCTTTCTTTTTCTTTTTCTTTGGTAAAGTTGCTAACAAAAAACGTACAGACTGGAAACAGTGGATATGTATAACTTACCTGAAACCATTAAACATGCATAAAAGAAACCAAGTTATTTGCTCTAGATGACTTAGATTTACTTACAAAGACTTGAGAAAAAATCTGCTCCCTATAAAAAAGAAATCCTAACTCCGTTTCTAGTGCACGGCAGGACAAAAGCTCAGACATGTCATTATTCATTTCAGGGTATGGGACCGTTTTCAGATCGCTAACAACAAACCAACCTAATACTAGTGGCTCTGACTAGTACAGCTTTGCTGATCATGGAGATACACAAACTCTTTCACTCTGTTAAAGTATCCCCACTCAAAAAAGGATACACACAGACACACACAGACACACACACACACACATATATATACATATATATATATATATGTATATATATATATATATATATATATATATATATATATATATATATATATATATATATATATATATTATATATATATATATAATTTCCAATAAAGGAAATAAATTAATAAATGATAAAAAGACGATAAAAAATTATGTGCATTTTTGTAAATTACTTGTACAACACCAACTTCATAAGTTTGCAATTTACATATACATATATTTATATGTACATATGCATATTTATATTCTTCTCATGAATATAACTATTACAACAAACTGCAATCTCTGCTATAGGATATCCACAATAAGTTGCATTTTCATAAAGTTTTACATGACTTTGTTAACTTTACAGCCTGGTGAAAGCAAAGTAAATACAACAATAAAAAATTAATTGCAGATATCAAAATTCAAATGCTAACAATAAATTATTTTTCACTCTGAACAATTTCATTTAAAAAAAAGTAGCTTTACGCATTTTATAAAAAATAGTTTTGAAGATTCTATATACGATAATAGTTACTTTAACTTCGTAAAATAAAGTAAAATTTTCATCTGTTTCGAAATAAAATCTACGTTATCTGCATAAAGTATGAATTCATATGTAATAGAGTCCAGCAACGTTGACTAACTGATCCTAAGTTCACTTCTGCATTCATTATGAATAAATTCTTCAAATTATCTCAGCGTGTTAAGTATATTCGCCTAAATATACATAAATAAACTACAAATGGAACTTTTACGTCAAGAATTTGATTTCAAACTTACATAATTCAAGAAGACTTTATTAAAATCTAAATTGTTTACATCAGAATGTCTGATCTGTTAGATTTCAGAAAACCCACCTTCAGAAATTCTTGTCATTTCAACTCAAAACTCAGGTTTTCTCATACTTCAGCCATTTAAAGGTTTAAAGGCTACTCATGAATGGCGTAGGCAAGGGACAGTGACATTGACATAATAAACAGGACAATGCTCTAGAGACTGAACATATATACATATGATCAGTGCCCAAGGCCCCTCTCAACCCAACG
>NC_090749.1:65483819-65491319 GCF_036898095.1 Palaemon carinicauda
GCATCAAATGACCGAAGACAACAACAACAACAAACGCAACCGTTTCTAGTCCGATGCAGGACAAAGGCCTCAGATATATCAATTCATGGCTGGGGATTGACTAAATTTCATCACCAAACTTACGACTCCATATTGGTGATGGTGAGAGGTTTTCGTAATATCGCTCACAGCAAACCAACCTAGTATGGATTGCCCGAACTAGAATTCATCACCACACTGGCTACTGCATATTGGTGATGGTGAGAGATTTCTCTATGATCTCTCACAGGAAACCAACTTAGTATGGATGGTCAGAACTAGCATAGCCTTACCATGGTAAAGGTTTTCATCTCACACAGAAATATCCTTTACAGGATATTCAAATTTTATATGCAGCAATTTAGGATCTTATTAATATATATATTTTTTTTACAAAGGCACTAAGATATAATTTACGCTTCACAAACTCCATTTTCATCAGCAATAGCAATCTACTCATGAGGCAAAGGACAGTGGCATTGCCCTAGCAAGCAGGAGAATGCCCTAGAGACTGACCAAACATACATATGATCAGAGCCCTAGCCACTTTTCTATCCAAGCTAAGACCAAGGAAGGCCAAGCAGTGTCTGCTGATGACTCAGCAGATAGACCTATATGCTCCCCACACACACCAAATCCTTAGCTCAGTAAGATAGTGAGGGTGCAACGACAAAAGGAACTAACGAGTTTGAGTGGGACTCGAACCCCAGTCTGGCCACTTTCAGTCAGGGACGTTACCACATAGGCCACCACAACCACTTAAGAAGGATTTTTTTTTTCTTTTAAATAAGAATAGCATTTAAACAGGGGTTTGTGGTGGCCTATCAGAAAGGTCCCTGCCCGGCGATCTTCCATTCTGGGGTTCGAGCCCCTCTCAAGCTCGATAGTTTCTTGTAGTGTGTGCAACCTCACTACCGTTGTGAGCTAAGTGAAGTGGGGACGGGTTTGGGCAGCAATAGGTCTTCTTCCTAAGTCCTCAGCACCCATTAAATAGCCCTCCCTGGTCCTAGCTTGGGTAGAGAGGGGCCTTGGGTGCTAATCAGTCTCTATGGCATTGCATTAATAAAACATTTAGGCCTTAAGCCAAGCACTGGGGCATCAAAGGCCGTACTCTCACATTTGGTATAATTTTAACTTCTAAAATCAATCACACAACTTTCACACAATAATATCAAGGGCATTGTCCTGCTTGCTACGGCATTATCAGTTCCTTGCTTCTGTCATTCATTAGAGGCTTTTTAAACATCTTCAGTTGAAGATGTCTTATGAGTTTATTTTATTTCAATTCATAGTTTACGCACAGGGGTTTTGTTGGATTTACGATATGCTTTGCTAAGCAAAAACCAGCTAATAAAGGCCTTTATTACTGTGCCCAGGTTGTTATTTCTCTCATCTTATTTCCATCTAGACTATCCCAATGCTCTTGCCAATCATTAAAGAGGATCGGATAATTTCTTGGTAGCAACTTGGATGCAGCATTCTTTGCCCGTATTTCTGCCTTCTCATTCCCAGACACACCTACATGCGCTGGAACCCAACAAAATCAGACTGTTATACCTCTCAGTCTTATAATAAATAGCCATTCTCAAATCTTTAAAACTAAAAGTTTACTGGAATTAAAAACTTCTAAAGCTTGAAATACACTCCTCTTCATTCTGGGAGAGATAGGAATACAAATCTTGTTGGAAAATTGATCTTTTAATCGGTAAACTATCGGCCCTGTTGAACGCCATCCACCACCAAAAGCATTTTTATCTGAAACATCTCTTCCTATCAGAGGCGCTTTTAAGCAATAGCATTTACTTTTTAAGAACTACGCAATCTTTTCTTTTACTCTCGAAGATATACCAATTCGCTAAGTAGGTACTTATGGACCGCCAAAGAGATGTGAGAGATTTTCTCTGAGAATAAATGGACGTATACATTTTCCATCCAGACCTCGGGAAATATGCGCTCAGAGTAGGTTACCCGAGATGAGGTTAATGGTAGCTTACTCAAAGCCCCCCCCCCCCCCCCCCCCCGGAGGGGTAGGGCTCTGCCCATTCACCACATTAGTAAGTGCGTTCTCGTATTCTCAAATGACGGTTGGAGGAGAACTCTAGTTGGCTTGTTTGTTCTTAACTTTAGAGCACAACATGTTGACAGACCTTGCTTGGTCTCTTTCATTTCCTTATCTCATAATCTCGGCATTTCCTTTACTGTGCATATAATGCAAAGGAACAGGTTGCTATTTTCTTGTCACACTCCTTTCTGAGAGCTCTATTCTTGCAACATATCCATGACCCTTTTTGAATGGGGATAACTTAATTGGGTGAAAAAAATTTACGTATTGCCAAGACCAGCAAAGCTGTAATAGCCAGGACTCATACTAAGCTGGTTTGCTGTGAGCGATCAGAGGAAAATATCACACCATCATCAATCCTCAGTGCCCAACGTGGTGATAAAAACTGGCCAAACCCCAGATATGAGTTGATATGTCTGAGGCTTGTGTCCTGCAATGGACTAGAAACGGCTGCATTTGATCTTGTTGTGTTCCTAAATAAAATCCAAACAATGTATTTGTTTCCCCACAACTACATAATCCCGTGCATAGTTACATACATGTTAACTTAAATTCTTCTTTGTGCTTCAGTTTGTCATTTTATTTCCCAAATGCTGTGTGTTCGATTGGCTTTCAGTAAGCGAAGTGAAGCATCATCCAGTCTGATAGATTAAGTGGGGTTTAAACGGTCGAACGGATCGTCGAACCTGGTTGTCGAAACCGCTTGTCAAAAGGTTCGAAGAGGTGGAGTCAGCCACAAATACATAAAATTTATGGACAATGAAGCTACACCCACAAAAGTCAGTCGAAAACAAACTTTCTTCGAACCGTTCGGCAAACATGTTCGACCACCAAATACCTCGTTCTCACGTTCGAACATCACTTCAAACGCTTGTCTGTCGAACTAGTTTGACGAACCATTCGACCGTGTAAACCAGCCTTTACACAGAACAGCGTCCGCAAACCAGCATTAGGAACCATACTGCATAACAGCTAATCTCGCTCTGTTGACGTTCAATTCTCATTAAGGCCCATTACAGCTTGGGCAAGACCATTAACTTTGGCCGCTTACCCTTGACTCGGGCCTACGAAAATGAGTAGATTCTCATTTAATTTCTATGATGTTTCATAGTTATTGATGTTAAGTTGTACAGAAAATCAAGCTTAAAAACTTGAGCCAAGTAAACTATTCTATACTTTTTCTCGCAATGTTATAGATATGAAAAATAAGTACAAAGGGAAATTTGAGATTTAAGACCTCGGATCAATACTTTACTCAAGTCTACGGAAAAAAAATTTCCCTTTTTCATATGTGGACCGTGAATTAACATACTGTATTAATATCATAATAATAATGATAATAATAATAATAATAATAATAATAATAATAATAATAATCCGGACCTCCTAGAAAATTTAAAGAGTTCTTCCAGATGTTACAATTTTGCGTAAAACCCAAAACAAGTTTTGATATAGTCCTACGAACAGACAAACATATGAATAAGTAAATAAAGAAATAAAAAAGAAACATAACTTCCTTGCCGGATGTAATAAGTAGAAATCTCTTGTGGAGATTCATTTTTTATATTCTATAGATAACATTCAAGTCAACAAATTCAGAAAAGTATACAGTCTTTCTATTCCTTCAATACGTATTATTGAAAGTAAAGACCAAGACAGACAACACAAATTACTCGCTTTGAAAACTGTATAGTCATAAATTTTATTTCTACAGAAATCTTATTTTATAGATGATAAAGATATAGTATTATCTTTAAAACGCCATAGAAAAGTTTGGGGTATGTTGTGATATTAAATTTTTTATTTTTTATAAAATGAAATCACGAGAATTAAGGAATTACGTAAAAGAAAAAAAAATCCCTGGAAAAAAACAATTATATAACAAAAGTTTCTTTTTTCTAATTCTCATTGCTAAAATTTTATCACCAAAATATGAAGGCCAAATTAGTGTAAGTTATAATTCTTTCCCACTGTGTCGTCATCATATTTTGAAGAGATTTAATCTTATTACTGAAAAAAATAAATGAAAGAATTACTACCTCACACTTATCCAGAGTTTGATCAAATTTCATGTTGAATTCAGGTTTTGCAATTAAAATCGAAATCAAATCATCACCGTCATTATAGCTTATTGGCAAGTCTGTAACACTTGGCTGTTTAATGGTAATTTTATCTTCTTTTTTAAATAAGTCAGATGCCTCTTTTTATGGAATTTTCTCTGCCTACGGATTGTAGACCTGAGGGGAAATTAATTGATTTTTTCATAAGGATTTTGATTGGGCCAGAAACTGTATATTACACAAGTTGAAACATAGAAAGCATGAAACACATTAGTGAATAGTTTGCCAAGGTCGCTTAATGAATGGTAGGGGCAAGGGACAGTGAAATGCCCTTGAAACTGACCATACATATAAATGATCTGCACCCCAATGCCATCTATAATCAAGCTAGGACCAGGGAGGGCCAGGCAATGGCTACTGATGAATCAGCAGATAGACTTTAAACCCACCATTCTTAGCTCACAAGCATAGTCAGGTTTCAACCTCTACAAGAAACTATCGAGGCTAAGTGCGCCGCCAACTCCAGTCCAGCTGATTGCAAGACAGGGACGTTTCCAATACGCTACTACAACACTAAGAATGCAGCGTTTGTTAGTGAGTTCGATGCTCTATGAGTGATCGAACTGCATAGATACATCTACCGAGTAATGTAAAACGCTACTATAAAATGGGACGAATTATGATTCAGCAGTTAAAGTATGAATGTTCAAGGTTAAAGGTGTCTGGTTTCAGTTCCTGTTTCATCAGAATTGATGCTCACCAATACGTCAGCTGGGCAAGCCCAAGCCCCCACTGGGGTGCCGAATCACAGCAGTGGCCTCTCCAGTAAAAAGCTTAACTCACAGTCCCGGGCGGGGATCGATCTGCTGCCATGCGAATGCTAGGCGGACACGTTACCACTGTACTAGCCAGGAAGCTAGTTTAAGTCATATATATGATCTATTCTCCTCCATATTTCAACCAGTTGAATAAGTCTGCCCTAACATCTTTGTCCAGACAGCATTCGTTTGTTTGTACAGTTGTACACAAGAATTCCTGAAACACCACGCTCCAAGGTAGTGCACCCAGTCACGCCATTACTGCGCATTGAGTAACCAAACAGTGTAGGGATATAGGGCATCAGTGATGGGCAGGGTTTCACGTAGGAACTCTCCGTGCAGTAGAGTGTGAGAGGGTGTATTTTCTCAGAGTGCACCAAATAATTTTTGTGTGCAACTGTACATATATTTATGCACACATTACAATTATTTAGACCAATTTTAAGAGGAAACTTACAGGTGAAAAAAGGTTGTTACAGTTATGTAAATCTCTTATTATTGGGTGGATGATATTACACTGTAAAACGTACAGTACCGTCATGTCAAACCACCACAAAGAGCCATGTTAGTTCTTTTCTTTCCTCAGTGGATATTCTCCATAATAATTTTTTTTATTCTTTCCGGAATATTTCTGTTTCCGGCTGAGTGGCAAACAAGAACACAAAGGACCCATTGTGAACAGGCGATGGAGTCATTTGTGGGTCCTTATGGCGTTATAAAGATTTAAGGAGGAAAGTAGTGAAATTAGTAACAAGAAAGCTTTGCATTCAGGTTTTAAATTCAGAGTGATGAAATCTTTTCAAGGGTTACAACTGTCTTATTTCTGTTTTTTTTTTTTTCTTTTTTTGAAGGACATTATTTTGACCATTTTAGGGTCAGAATTAAGAGAATCTACGGCTTTTTTATAGCATGTTATTTTATCCATTTAAGAGCTGAAATCAAGTGAATCCCTATCTCTTTTAAAAGACGTTATTTTAACAATATTAGAGTCAGAATCAAGAGAATTTTTAGCTTTTTTATGGGATGTTATTTTATCCATTTAAGAGCTGAAATCAAGTGAATCCCTATCTCTTTTAAAAGACGTTATTTTAACAATATTAGAGTCAGAATCAAGAGAATTTTTAGCTTTTTTATGGGATGTTATTTTGACCATTGAAAAGCTGGAATCAAGTGAATCCCTAGTTATTTTAAGGGATGTTATTTTTACCATTTGAGGGCCAGAATCAAGTAAATCTCTAGCTTTTTCAATGGACCTTATTTTGACCACCTCAAAGTCAGAATCAAGTGATATCTAGCTTTTGTAAGGGACGTTATTTTGACCATTTTGTAGTCAGCATTAAGTGAATCTCTAGCTTTTGTAAGGGACGTTATATTGACCATTTTGTACTCAGCATTAAGTGAATCTCTAGCTTTTGTAAGGGACGTTATATTGACCATTTTAGAGCCAGCATCAAACGAATCTCTAGATTTTGAAAAAGGACGTTATTTTGTCAATTTTGGAAACGGAATCAAGCGAATATCTATCTTATTAAAGAACGTTATTTTTACCATTTTAGAGTCCCAATCAAGTGAATCTTTAGATTTTTAAGGGGCGTTATTTTGACCATTTTGGAGTCAGAATTAACTGAGTCTCTATCTTTTTTTAATGGACGTTATTTTGATCCCTGTAAAGTTAGAATCAACCGAGTCTCTAGCTTTATAATGAACATTTTATCTTTTAAAATCAGAATCAAATGAATCTCCGAATTTTTTAAATAACGTTATTTTGACCATTTTAGAGTCAGAATCAAGTGAGTCTCTAGCTATCTAATGAACGTTATTTTGACTTTTAAAGTCAGAATCAAGTAAATCTGATTTTTTTTCAAAGGATGATATTTTGGCCATTTCAGAGAGAGAATCAAGTGAATCTCTAGCTTTTGTAAGGGACGTTATTTTGACCATTATGGAGTCACAATCAAGTGACTCTAACTTCTTTTTTTTTTCAAATTTCACATTTAGGGAATTTGATAATTTTCAAAGAGGGTATGTATTGGAGATTTTGAAAGGAAGTCATAAGGAAATATTACGTATGTTTAGGCTGGTTTATATACTATCAAATTTCATTAAATACTTTAAATATCATAATAATTTTTTTTTTTCTGAGAATTTTAGAATGAATTTCTTTTCATGTGGAATATCAAAATTGCTGTAATTCTTTGAGGCATTTGAGTGATTTATTCAAGAAAATTAACATTCAAGGATGAAATTTGTAACTATTCCATAAATGATAAACAACTATTTTAAAAGGAATCCAGGGAAATTTTTAATAAAAAAGTTAAAAAAAAAAAACTTCATGATTCTCAGTTTATATAATGGAATTGATTACTTCGAAAAGGATTACAAATTAACCACAAATAATAATAAAAATTGGGCATGATAAAGAAGGCCGAAGGGATGGGCAACCCAGTGACCTTTTCTAATTCAAACCCAAACAATCCAAAAAGAGGGGAGAGGAAGGTACAATAAGACTTCCTGCCTCTTCAATTAGGGAAGGTTATATGCA
>NC_090749.1:65501319-65511319 GCF_036898095.1 Palaemon carinicauda
TGAATCCAAAGAGATCTTAGAGTGAAGGCTCAGATTTAATATCAGCCTTTAAAAATTTTAGTAATGCTTCTCAGTGCCATAGATTTTACCCTTAGTATCTCTCCTCGGAACATTACTTGATTAGTCTAAAATGTGTTTGGAAAATAAATGAATCTCGACCGATAATATTATCCTAAAAATGTTAGCAACATTTCTGATCCTAAATGAGCCTCCTTAGCTAAATTTAATTTCTCGAATGTTTTCTAATGCTTTTTCAAATAAAGTATATCGTAAAGGTCCTGAAATGTCTTTAATAATACTTACTGAAATCTAGACGTATGCTGCAAAGATGGCTGTAGAAATATTGGAGACCAATCCTTCTACTGATAAGTATTACAGAATTTTTGAGCTATAAAGATTGATGTGAGAAGAATTGAAGAAAAAAAATAAAAGCAGATTTGCAAAATTTAGCTAAAAAAAGAATTAAGGAAATGTAAGGCCCCAAATATTGGCTCCACGAATGATTTTAGAGTTGCTGTAAATCAATTGCTGATTCTGAGTAACATTACGAAATACCCCGGTAATGCAACGACTCCAGGAAGTTTTTATTAAGAGAAAAAAATTAAAAAGAGTAATCAGATCAGACCTACGCCAATATAGACTGTCAACATTTTACTCAAGTCTACGGACCAAGCTTTTCCTCTTTCATCCATTGACCGATAATGAATCCTCTGTATACTAAAAATACGGATGCAGATCAGGATGACCGCTAAAATCTAATCACTTCTAAGTCAGCCTAATTCTAACATATCCTGAAATTGCCATCAGAATTCATCCGTAAATTTCTGAGTTAGTCTTGTAACAAACAAACAAATAGAAAGAGACAGGTGAAAGCAAAACCTTATTAGAGGAGGTAATAATAGCTCACGGGAAAGCATTAAAGGGTCATTATAAACCAAATGTTCCCATAAAAAGAATATCCAAATGTCGAACCCACCAACTTTAACCTCTGACTTGAAAAGTCTCGAGGGAACCATTACGAACTTAATGAAGACGGGAGTGTTGACTCCGAGAGCGAACAAATCACAGGATGAGAATGACCTATGATTCCTTACGGTAGAAATTAATCGTCACCAACCGGCGCTGGAATGCCAATTTCAGATTTAGCTTGGCACTCAGCTGCCAATTATACAGGACAATTAGCCAATTACACGAGTCGGGTCCACTGGCCGGATCCAAATTACCGGTAATGACATGCATTTCGTGCCAAGATGATTGTGTCATTGCTTGCTGTGCCCATTGCCTTGGTTTCAGTTTGATGATAGTTTGCTTACAACTACAGATTGCGGTCTGAGAATCTCCAATACAAACACACAAACATACACACACAGAGACACACAGACACACATACATATATATATATATATATATATATATATATATATATATATATATATATATATATATATATATATATATATATATATATATATATATATATATATATATATATATATATATATATATATATATATATATATATATATATATATATATGTATTGTTATTCATGACGGTCATTATGCCACTTTTCCAAACAAAGACCCCAAGAGCAACGACTGGGTCGATGTGCCATAAGTTTTGGGACCCTACCCAGAGTCTTACCCCACTCCCTCCAACCATCCTATACTAGTCTACTCCCCTGAGGTCTCATTCCAGACATCTTCAAAAAACGTGGCCGCTCAACCCTGCCACAAAGGAGATCCGGGAGAAGTCACGAGGCCTATTGATGGGGGTGTCAGGACAAGTGACAAGGCCTGACCAATAGGACATCAGTCAGGCCAATTCCGCCAACCCCCCACCAATTGCAATTAGGGGCCAAGTGGGGTTAAGTTGACCCAGGAATAACTGGGTTTCTTTCTTCGCTGATCAAACCCTGTGAGAGTACCATCACCTTTCCTCGCTCTAAAACACTAAAGGGAGGCAGGACCTGTGGCACGTTTTCAACAAGGAAGAAAACAGAGTGCTTTTTTATCAAGGTATGATGTCTGTTTGAGTACCTCAACCTCCTCACCCTTATCCATCTCCTTCCATTATCCCAGTCCTTTCCTTTTATCCTTTAACGAAGAGATCTTACCCACTGAACCTTTGTCATCCCAGCCTTGTGTCCCAACCACGTGTGCCATTTGCTCCTAACCTTAATTAATTCAACCTGAGATAGTGTTGATTCCCATGTGTCGTGTTTAAATCCCTAAGCTTTCCACTTTCAGGTTATTTGCTTTAAAGTTTTAACCACACCACTCCATTGTGTTCCCAGCCTGTAGGAGTAAGTGAGCGGTTAATAATTTAATTTATTCCCCTTTCCAGGGAATGTGATTGCTGTGCTGAATTATCATCCACGGTCAATCCAACTCCACGCGAAGCACCTCGTGGCTTAAATTAATATATAGTTATCTGCTGTGCTCCACTTTTCATTAATTTTTATTTGAAAATTGTAAATATATCTATTTTGTTGGTATTCCTTGTCTTATTGCCAACTGGCGACCTTTTCCATTATTCTTTTTTGTTGTTACTGCCCAGAGTTCCTTAAGCAAGGCCGGACTCACATGTACGGGCGTGTAACATAAATTGGCGACCTTGCCAGGATTCGCTAAGACAGTAATTTCAAATTATTGTTATTAAAGTCAAATTCCCCCCTTTTCTGTCTTTAGCGACTTGGCAAATCTCAATTTCATTTCAAGTAAATTATATTATCATTGGAGTTGGAATCGTGGAAGAAAACAGCCAATGCATTCTATATTGTATTGTTAAATTCTAGTTTATTTGTGCGCAAAACCTTTTGTTTTCAAGAACCACATGGTAGGCTTTAGTCCCATTGTTTAGCAGGATAGCCAACCGCCTGAGAAGAATTTGTGCCTCGTGTTCATTTTGAGCGGCAGTTATCACAGTGGTGAAGATTTATTAAATATATTATGCATTACGTGAATATTTTTGTGTTAAAAGATAAGTGAAGTGAAGTTTACGAGACTTTAGAAAAAAATAAAAAAAACGTAACAGGCTAAACAGGTGTTAATTTCCAGTGAGGCCTAATTTCTGTGTAGGTTAACGGCAAGAACACGTGCATTCCTCATTTAGAATTTTTCTTAATTGTTAGTGGCATATAATTTCATTGTGGTAATATTTCATGGGATATTGTTTTATTACGTAACTCATTTAAAAGGGATAATTCTTGTACAATTATGTTCAAATTGTTAACCTAAAGATAAAGGCTTTACGCTATCACATTCAATTTAATTTTTCTTTTCATTTTTCAATCCGGGTCTAAGATCATTTACATGAAATATTTGGGAAGAGTAATTTATTAACCTTATTTTTTTTTTTTTTTTTTTTTGTTAAAGGGAAAATATGTAAAGGGGTTGATTTTCTTAGCAAAGCATTAAGCAAACTCTGTGGCATTGTTTGTTTCATTTAATTTATTATACTTTAAGAATAAATAAATACAAACTTTGCTTTAAGTCACAGAGTTGCATGTGGTGGTGTTTCAAGAACACACCCACATTTTTACAAATCCATTTTTTATGTCTAGCATAGAGGATCCCTTGGTTGTGATTCCATTGCTTTTATGTCTAGCATAGAGGGTCACCCATAGTTGTGATTCTTCTTTTTATGACTAGCCTAGAAGGTCACACATCGTGGAGAATCCATCTTTTTATGACTATCATAGAAGGTCACACATCGTGGAAATTCCATTTTTTATGACTAGCATAGAGGGTCACACATTGTGGAGATTCCATTTTTTATGACTAGCATAGAGGATCACACATCCTGGAGATTCCTTTTTTTTATGACTAGCATAGAGGTCACATATTGTAGAGACTCCATTTTTTATGACTAGCATAGAGGGTCACACATAGTGGGGATTCCATTTTCTTATGACTAGCATAGAGGGTCACCCATAGTTGTGATTCAATTTTTTTATGACTAGCATAGAGGTTCACCCATAATTGTGATTCCATTTTTCTTATGACTAGCATAAAGGTTCACCCCTAGTTGTGATTCCAGTATTTTCATGTCTAGCATATAGGGTCACCCCTAGTTGTGATTCCATTTTATTTTGTCTAGTATAGAGGGTCACCAATAGTTGTCATTCCATTTAATTTTGTCTAGCATAGAGGGTCACCCATAGTTGTGATTCCATTTTTTTTATGACTTACATAGAGGGTCACCCATTGCTGTGATTCCAGTATTTTTATGTCTAAGAGGGTCACCCATAGCTGGGATTTCATTTTTATTGTCTAGCACAGTTTTTATATATATCGTTACTTGTTTTGAACGCATTGCAACCAGACAGCCTGCGCATGCACCCATTGGCGTGCTCCCTGATTTTCAAGTTATGCTCCTGTTCAATTACTTGCGAGGCTTACTATTTGGTGATAGTTCTCTCTTGAGAGGCATTTTTTACAGCAATTGTGCATTTTTCCCAGCTCCATCTTTATCCTTCCTTCTATGAGACTCTTGCGTAAGGCTAGAGCATCTCTCCCCTCCGTGTAATTTCTTGCATGGTCAACACCATACCTTGTGCTGTTGAGTTTGTTCTGGTTGCTGTCTCCACAAGAATTTAGCAAAATGACTGCTGCTGACATCAGTGCATTTGTGGATTTGGCAGAACGACAAGATTATGAGGGAGAGGCATTGCGAAGGTATATGCGAGAGCTCATGAATGAAGCCAATGCCCAGAGAAAAACGGAGCAGGAAAGGAAGCGGTATGAAGGAGAGAGAGCGTATGAATTAAAGAAGCAGGAAATAAATGTCCGATTAGCAAAGTTCAATAATTATCCACCTCAACTTAATGTTGCCAAAGTCCAGCAGGATAATTGCAGAAAGGTCCAGTTCATGGAAGGGGTCTCGAAGGAACTCCGTACAGTGAAGTTTAAGGTAACCACGCCCAAGCTTAGTAAGAAGTGCGGACTAGGGGTAGTGAGCAATCTTGGACATGAGGGCTGTGACATGTCCTTAGGTCAAGAGCCCGTGAAGGTGGTACAGCAAGTGCCCCTCAGGTGCATGAAAGCTGCCAAGCTGGAGCCCAAAACAGTGAGGAGGCTTCCTGCAGGGGAAGACGAATGGCTAGGTTACATTAACCTTGGGGAAATACCTTGGTTAAGTGAGGAGGCCCAAGAGTCTTCCTCCTCCATCAATGAGTCTAAGTCTCGTGGCCGAGAGTGCTCCCCAGCTAAAGCAATGATGCTTACCACCAGGCCAGAGATGTCAGAGGAGGACAAAGGGGAAGCACCCATCAATCCAGAGACCCTAAGGAGCCAGACACAGCTCAGCAGATTCCAGCTGTTGAATGAGACATTGGTAAACCACAGGGCACCCGCCTACTCGAACGAGGTGGGAGTAAATAACCCCTCTAAAGATGAGTTCTTGCTAAAGGATGAGGTGCTCCTCAAGATCACCCGAGGTTCTCACGATCCTGCTAAGGTCTCGTGCCGGCAAGTAGTTACTCCCCGTAATCTCTGGTTGCCGGTGCTACGCATGGCCCATGAGGGACTGGGAGGACAAGTTTGGGTAATATTGACTACACAGCTGATCCGGCATCGGTTCTGGCTGGGCTTGCACGAGATTGTCAAGGCTTACTTAGCATCCTGCCATCCTTGCCAAGTCTCCGGTAACTATAAGCAAATAGTGCCGAGGCCATCGCTCCAATTCATCCCATCCATAAGTGCCACAGAACTGACACGATTCTTCTATTGGTTTGGTTTCCTAACCACATTTCAGAGGAACGAGGGTTTCCACTTCATAGCAGAGTAGTCACGACCTCTGACCATACTCTTAATTCTCTTTTGGCTTCACCAGGTGCAAACAGTAATTCCCAACTGTGGGCTTTATTCAAATGGCAGCGTAAATTTCCTCCAGACATGGGAAAAACTCCAAACTCAAGAGAATGAGCTCTCAGGCTTATCTCTTGAGTATTGAGGATCCTATCATGCTGACCATGTGTTCCCACTGACATTCCTAACGTACCATAACCCTCTAACCTACTTGACTAAGCTACGTAATATAGATAAAGGGTTCATGAGGTGGGGCATAGACCTCCAGAACTACAGTTGGAAGGTCAAGCGCCTAAAGAGCTCAAATGAGAGAGATGTGTTCTCCCAGCATTAGTGCCCAAATGCACAGTGCCATGTCCATAACGTAGCCATAGTCAGTAGGTTAATTAAGGTTGTATGAAAAAATATGATTGGCCTTGGTGTCTCCCCAGGTAGATAAACTTGAGGAGCCATCTTGGCCTCATTAGTTGCATTTAATTTATTTCTATGTATGTATTTTATCCTTTTTGCATATGATATGTCAATCCCACTGCACAAGGTCACTTAACTTTAACTATTATTGCATTCTTCATTTTTTAATTGTTGCCCCACAGCCAGCATGCTTACTTCTATGTGGCAGTTAAAGTAAATATATTATCAAAATAAAGTCAAATTATAACCCTAGTTGCAGCTTAGATATTAATTCATTATCATGGTGAGGCTCACTGAGGGAAGACTCATTAAGGCTAGTGGCTTCAGACCTTGCTTGCAGAGTTCTTGTCCGGTTTTAGGACAAAATCTTTGCTAAAATAGGGGGCTGTTATTCATGGTGGTCAATACGCGACTTTTCCAAACAAAGATCCCACCAGCAAGGACTGGGTCGACATGCCACAAGATTTGGTACCCTACCCAGAGTCTCACCCCCCCCCCCCAACCATCCTATACCAGTCTCCTCCCCTGAGGTCTCATTCCAGACATCTTTAAAAAATGTGGCCGCTCAACGCTGCCACAAAGGAAATCCGGGAGAAATCACGAGACCTATTGAAGGGTGTGTCGAGACACTTGACAAGGCCTGCCCAATTGGACAGCGGTCAGGCTAATTCCCCTTACCTCCCCACCCCACCCGATTGGGGGCAAAGTGTGGTTAAGTCGACCCAGGAAGAACTGGGTTTCTTTCATCGCTGATCAAACCCTGTGAGAGTACCATCACCTTTCTTCGCTATAAAAGACTAAAGGGAGGCAGGACCTGTGACACATTCTCAACAAGGAAGAAAACAGAGTGCTTTTTTATCAAGGTAAGATGTCTGTTCGAGTACCTCAACCTAATCCTCCTTATCCATTTCCTTCCCTTATCCTATTCCTTTCCTTTTATCCTTTAACGAAGAGATCCCACCCTTATGTCCCAACCACGTGTGCCGTTTGCTCCTAACCTTAAATAATTCACCGTGGCAGTGTTGATTCCCACATGTAGTGTTTAAATCCCTAAGCTTTGCACTATCATTTTATTTGCTTAAAAGTTTTAACCACGCGACTTCATCGTGTTCCCAGACTGTAGAAGTAAGTGTTCGTTAATAATTTAATTTATTCCCCTTTCCAGGGAATGTGATTGCTGTGCTGAATTATCATCCACGGTCCATCCAACTCCACGCGAAGCACCTCGGGGCTTAAATTAATTTATAGTTATCTGCTGTGCTCCACTTTTCATTAATTTTTATTCAAATATTGTAAATATATCTATTTTGTCGGTATTCCTTGTCTTATTTATGTATATACAATTTAACATGTGAATATTATTGTTAATAAATCCTCGGTATGTAAGAACATTAGGTATCTATTCTAAAGTACTGAAATGTTCAAACAGAATAAAATAAAGATGAATGATAAAATATCTGTGGGGTATGTTACGTCCTACCCTCTGACCTTCACCAGTGGTTGCAACGGAACATAACCGCATAATTACAACATATGTATAGTTTACTGCTGATGTTATCAGAGGCCCCAGATAATTTAACGAATAACTGGGGTGACCATTCAGTAATGAGCGTATATGAATAGACAGAAAGCATACAAAAGTTTAAACTATAGGTAAAATATATATAAATTTTATATAATAATAAGTAAAAAGGCCAATAAGAGATATCATACCATCGGTAATGAAGATTTTCAACATTGAAACTGGTCTACGGATTAAAGCACTCCCTCTCTATTTCATGTGTTGATCCTATATGAATATGCTGTATAATAATAATAATAATAATAATAATAATAATAATAATAATAATAATAATAATAATAATAATAATAATAATAATAATAATAATAATAATTAGCGATTTCAGACCTCTACCAATGAATATTGTCAACATTTTAATCAAGTCTACGGACCAACCATTCCCATTTTCATATGTTGACCACGATTGAATTCACTGTATAATATAAATCTTGAATCCACAGGGTTATCCGGGTCACTGCTGTTGATAAACAAAAAACTCTGAGGTGAAAACATAACCGTCTTGACGGCGAAAAAACCCAGTGACATACTGTACTTGATAAACTAAAAATACAAAGCAGTTACAAACTGACTTAATTATGGAGTTGAATTGGTGGAACTTTAAAAGTTTAAACTTGCAGCGAATGTTTTTATGTTGAGTAGGCTGCCGTAAGTCTCTTTTTATAGTTTATATATGAAAGATATATTCTAATGTTGTTACTGATCTTAAAGTGTTTTATTTAAATTGTTGATTATTATTTCTTCTGTAGTGTATATATTTCTTTTTCTCACTGGGTTATTTTTCCCTGTTAGAACACTTGGTCTTATAGCATCCTGCTTTTCAAACAAGGGTCATAGCTTATCCAGTGATAATAATAATAATAATAATAATAATAATAATAATAATAATAATAATAATAATAATAATAATAATAATAATAATAATAATAATATTAATGATAATAATAATGATATCAATAATAGAATACTAATGATAACAACAACAACAACAACAATAATAATAATAATAATAATAATAATAATAATAATAATAATAATAATAATAATAATAATAATAATAATAATAATGACAGCAGTAAGGATAAGATAATAATAGAGAATAAGAACGACTTTATATCATCACAAATTCATTTACCAGAGCTATTATATTACTGTTATTCAAAATGATAAAATAAAATAATTTCTATTTTTGTCCAAAGATACTTGAAAAGATATAATCATATTTTACTTTCTACGTTTAGAAAAATAATTGGTCATTAAACACTATCCTATTTATCACTCAACCAAGATATGATTCTTCAAAATGTTTTCTACTTAGAGTTCTTGCAAGCCCCAATAGAAAGATATTCTCGTAAAATGATTTGGTGTTAATTCTAGGTGTACATTTACACACACAAACATACACACATACAAACATACATTCATATATAATATATATATATATATATATATATATATATATATATATATATATATATATATATATATATATATATATGTATATATATATATATATATATATATATATATATATATATATATATAATATATATATATATATATACATATATATATATATATATATATATATATATATATATATATATATATATATTATATATATATATATATATATATATACATATACACACATGCATATAATGTGTGTGTGTATATATATATATATATATATATATATATATATATATATATATATATATATATATATATATAATATATATATATATATATATATATGACAAGAAAAAGGGACAAAGAGAAAGGAACAAAGTGAGTGTATCAATAATCATGAATGTAAATAAGAAAGAAATAGAAACACCCCCACCTATAAGAGAGAGAGAGAGAGAGAGAGGAGAGAGAGAGAGAGAGAGAGAGAGAGAGAGAGAGAGAGAGAGAGAGAGAGAGAGAGAGAGAATCTTATCAGTTTCACCTTAACTTTACAAATAAACTGAAAACCTTTCCTTCATATACCCTTGAATATTACAGAGGAGTTGAACCTTCCACTCTATATTCATAACTTGACCTTTTGACATTTAAAAAAGAAATAGTCCTCTAAGAAACAGAACCATTGCCTTTCTTTAAAAGATATCCCGTCTGTAATTTTCTGACGTCAATGCATTGCGTAAGATATGTTATCTGTGATTGGTCGATTCTGTTTGAGGACTTTGGACAAATGGCGA
>NC_090749.1:65516319-65521319 GCF_036898095.1 Palaemon carinicauda
TATACCGGAAAATTTCCTTAGTTCGTCAATCCATCGTCTTCTTTTCCTTCCCCTTCTTTTGCAATCTCTAGTGACCCAGTCTGTTATCCTTTTTGTTCATCTATTATCTGTCATTCTCATTATATGTCTTGCCCATGTCCATTTCTTTATTTTTCATTTTGTTAGAATATCTTCAACTTTAGTTTGCCCTCGTATCCATGTTGCTCTTTTTTTCTGGCTCATAGTGTTATTCGCATCATTATTTTCTTCATTGTTCTTTGAGTTGTAGTTAACTTATGTTCTAAGGCTTTAAACTACTTCATATTAACCATCTAAGGCTTATCAGTAGTGATTCAACCACCAACTCACTGCGCAATTCAATGCTTCCTTGTTGAGTTCCTTCATTTCGAGTAGTATTTTCAAGCCATCTCTGATCTCTACTGGAATTTATAAGTCTTTTTTTTATAATTATATACTCGTGCTCCGGAGTCCAATACGAGATATTATGACAGTTAGGTTTCATTGTTCATGTGTTGACCTAAGCAGTAAGTTAATTACTTTGTGTACGTATATATATATATATATATATATATATATATATATATATATATATATATAATATATATATATATATATATATATATATGTATATATATATATATATATATATATATATATATATATATATATATATATATATATATATATATATATATATATACATATATATATATATATATATATATATATATATATATATATATATATATATATATATATATATATATGTATATATATATATATATATATATATATATATATATATATATATATATATATATTACAAGCTAGGCTATAACCCTACTTGAAAAAGTCAGGTGCTACAATACTAAGGGCTCCGACAGGGAAAAATAGCCCAGTAAGAAAAGGAAAAAAAGGAAGTAAATAAACTACAAGACAAGAGTTAATGATAGAAATAGCATATTTCAGGAACAGTAACAACATTAAATGAGATCATTCATATATCATCATCATCATCATCATTTCAGCCTTCAAAAGTCCTTTGTTGGATGTAGGCCTTCCCCAGGTTTCTCCACAGACTTCTATCGCAAGCTATTCTGTGCCACTATCAAAACTTTAAAAAGCCAAGAGAAAGAACAATAAGATAGAGCAGCATGCCGAGTGTACCCCTAAGCTAGAGAACTCTAATACAAGATAGTGGAAGGCCATGGTACAAAGGCTATGGCACTACCCAAGACTAGAGAACAATGGTTTGATTTTGTAGTGTCCTTCTCCTAAAAGAGCTAAAGAGTTTCTTCTACCCTTACCAAGACGAAAGTAGCGACTAAACAATTACATTGCTGTAGTTAACCCTTTGAGCGACGAAAAATTGTTTGCTAATCTCAGTGCTATCAGGTGTATGAGGACAGAGGAGATTATGGTAAGAATATGCCATACTATTCGGTGTATGTGTAGGAAAAGACAAATTGAGCCGTAAACAAAGCGAGGGATCCAATGCAGTATTGGCTGGCCAGTAAAACGACCCAATAACTCTCCAGCGGTAGTATCTGAACAGGAGGCTGTTGCCCCGGTCCACCTACTACCTATAATATATTTGAACAACAAGACAGTTTTAGCTGGCGGACAAAGTTTGTTACTGAAGGCTTTTTGTTGGTTAAGGTCTTCTTTTACCCCAAACCGAAGAGATGATAAACCTGAAATAAAGCAAAATACAGAAGAATTTTAGCATCGAAATAATAAATAAAATCAATAAAACTCTAAAGTACAGAAGTGTCAATATTCTTTGAATGGCTTTTATTACTGCTGAAGTTTAGACAAAAATCACAAACTTTCTCAGAGTCCATAAATGCCATATATTGGGACAAATATACCACCAAAGGCCCAATAATACCATAAAATTACAGGATAACATAGAATATATATCTCCCAAATATCACTCCAAAGGACAAAAAAAATACCCACAGACTACAAGAAAATATCACCGTATATTCTCGAATTGGCCAAAACATAAACAGAAAAGGACACTTCTAACCAGCTGGAAAAATAAGATGCCTACTCAAGGAGTTGTGAGAGAGAGAGAGAGAGAGAGAGAGAGAGAGAGAGAGAGAGAGAGAGAGAAACTCATCTGTATTAAGAACAATGTTTGTCCGCTGCTTCTATCTCCAAGGAGGTTTTGGATGGACGGACGGTCTTATGCTTCCTTTCTTTTATAAAGTCATATTCTGGCTTTTCTGCCTTCGTCCTGTGACCCCGTGGCGAAGCTAAGGTCATCCCAACCTTCCACTCACCTACCTTAAGGCTTATTTTCTTTGTAAGAATAGCCAAAGAAACGTCATGGTGCAATCTTGGGGTAAGAGTTGGTCATGCGTTCATCCTTCAGATAATTGGGGATAGACGTTCGACCATATGAAGTCGTAAAATAAAGGCAGTTTTTTTTTTTTTTTTTGAACCTCAAAAAACAAAGTGCTGAGGAGTCAGTCCCCTTTTACACCCCTTTTAACAGGGCGTCTTTGCCACAACATCTATACCAGCATAGAAAAAAAGGGAAAATCGTTTCTATGACCTGTAGAGATAAGATTTATTCTTTTCTTAGCTCATTCCCAGAGTTAACATCTAACCAAATTAAGCTCTATGAACTCTTTTCATAAGGCCCTTTTCCACAAACCACCAATAAACAAACAACACCTAACCTTTACACCTCTTCTGCAAATGGCAACCAACCATCCTCCATGAAAGAGTGACATAGCTCTATCAACAACAGACCTTATGAACGTGGACATAAGACCCATTCTCCTTCCAAACACTCTCCCGTTTACCTCAACCAGCTGAAATTTAAGTAATTCTGTCTAGGTATATTAAATAAAAGCCCCTTCTTAGCTTTCTTAGCAGGGACAGGGAAAGACCCGTGGGATTCGAAGTGTGAAAAGAGAGAAAATAAGAAAAAGAGGTTTATGATAAGGTGCTAAATATTTGATGTGTTGAACGACCCGATCTAGTCATATCTAATTCAGACTCACTGTCAGGAGAGAGAGAGAGAGAGAGAGAGAGAGAGAGAGAGAGAGAGAGAGAGAGAGAGAGAGAGAGAGAGAGAGAGAGAGAGAAAGAGAGAGAAAAAAAAATAAAATCTTACAACTTACTTGTTTTGTTGTTGATGTACATCATTACACACACACACACACGCATAACTATATATATATATATATATATATATATATATATATATATATATATATATATATATATATATATATATATATATTATATATATATATATATATATATATAAATCATATGAATATGTATTGTTATGTGTGGGAAGGCAAAGCTATATATATATATATATATATATATATATATATATATATATATATATATATATATATATATATATATATATATATATATATATATATATATATATATATATACATATATATACATATATATATAAATATATATATATATATATATATATATATATATATATATATATATATATATATATATATATATATATATATACATACAAATAATAAAATTACGATTAAGACCGAACATTTTGGATACTGCTGTTCTCTTCTTCAGTCGTATATCAATATAAGAACTACAAAACAAGCACCTATATATCTGTGAAAGATTTATAAGAAGACAGTTCATATCGATGCGACTGATACACAACGGAAGTATCATTCTTTCAGTAAATAATTTTTTTACTGATCCCGGTGGGCTCTACCATCTGACCTTTCAACAAACAGCTTCTGCTTCGTCAATTGATGAGTGACAAACTTAAATGCAACTTTTTTAAGTTTTGTATGTGATTGAAAATAGCTTTACTTTGTCGTCTGTACTCTGTCGGATGGTTAAGCTGAGTTATTTATTCTTGGTCGAAACGATTTTTTCCTGTAATTTAGAAGTAGGATTTATCACAATACTGACATGGGAATTTGCATACTGTAATTGTTCAGTGGCTACTTTCCTCTTGGTAAGGGTAGAAGAGACTCTTTAGTCGTAGAATTTTGAGTCACCACAGGGACTTGTTGACACCAGTTTTCAATACCGCAACAGGCCCTGACTACTGTCTAACAAAACGGAGTCGAAGAATTCTGAGTCCACACAGTGTCTTGCTTACACCAGTTTTCAATACTACAATGGACCCTGATTACTGTCCAACACAATGGAGGCGTAAAATTCTGAGTCACCACAGGGACTTGCTGACACAAGTTTTCAATACCACAACAGGCTCTGATTACCGTCCAACACAACGGAATCGTAGAATTCTGAGTCACCACAGGGACTTGCTGGTAAATGTTTTCAATACCACAACGGGCTCCTGACTACTCTACAACACAAGTTGTAGAATTCTGACTTTCCACAGGGACTTGCTGACAACTGTTTTGAACGCAAAAACGGTGCCACACTACAGTCCAGCACAGCTGAGGCGAAGAATTACGAGAATTCTCAAAAGCTTGTTGACAACCCTTTTCAACTATCCATCGGTGCCTGAGAATTCTGAGTCTCCTCTGGGGCTTGCTTTATCCTCTTTACAACTCCCCATGGAGGCATAAACATTATATGGATCAAATCCTTATAGCAGATGAAACATACTTCAGCCTAATGTATTTGAACTGGGATATAACTGAAATGGGGATTTTGGCATACTGCAAGAATCGGTTTTCTGTAAATGGCAAATCTGTTTTATAGTACTCTAGTGAAAAAAAAAAAAAAAAACATTTGAACAATGAATTCCATTATCTCCTTCCCATTCCACCTTGAATATAATTAAAGGCCACTCATGAATGATAGATGCAAGGGACAGTGGCAGTGATCTATAAAGCAGGATAATGCCCTAGAGACTGACTATATATACAAATGATCAGCGCTCAAGCTTCCTCTCCACCCAAGCTAGGACCAAGGTGGGCCTGGCAATGGCTGCTGATGACTCAGCAGATAGACCTATAGGTTTCCACAAACCCCCATTCCTTAGATCACAAGGATGGTAA
>NC_090749.1:65533884-65538884 GCF_036898095.1 Palaemon carinicauda
CCCACCGTCACCAATCTACAGTGGCCTGGGTGGTGAAGAAGTGGCTAAAACCCCGGACTTTTAGGCATTTGTACTATACTGGAATAGAAACGACTGCATTTGTTGTTGTTGCTATATATCTATATATATATATATCTATATATATATATATATATATATATATATGTATATATGTGTGTGTGTGTGTGTGTGTGTGTGTTCGTGTGTGTGTTAAGTTATCTTCATACGTGCTTCACCCACAGCACAGCGTATATCCCACATTAAATTCCAGTTAAAGAAATGACAGAAGTGTAAAATCCCTTTGCAGCAGACGACACCGTTTGATGAAAACAATAGATATTCGATGTCAATTAGAGCGACGAATCGAGTTACAAATAGTAGTTTTTCCTCGTCCCTTTATTGGGATCCAGAAATATTCGTTGCTAAAGAAATCGTCGATTTTTATGGCCTTTCTTTTTTTTCAACTTCGTTCCATTGATGGCTTGAATTTGTTTATTAGATGCCATTTGATGTGAGAGGTTAGTTGGCATAGTCTCTCTCTCTCTCTGTGTCTCTGTCTCTCTCTCTCTCTCTCTCTCTCTCTCTCTCTCTCTCTTCTGTTTCCAACAGACACACACACACACATACATATATATATATATATATGTATATATATATATATATATATATTTATATATACACACATATATGTATATATATATCTATATATATATATATATATATACATATATATATATATATATATATGTATATCTAATATATATATATATATATATGCACTCGGTTCTAGGTAAGAATTGTGATAAAGAAATTTTGTGAAATTAGAAATATTCAATTTATTTATTAGAGGTTTTAATATGGTTAATATTAGTGGAGAGAGAGAGAGAGAGAGAGAGGAGAGAGAGAGAGAGAGAGATTTTAAACTATTCCTAGCATATAGTTAGATCAACTTCGGAAAGTATGATTATGACCTAAAGTTTTTCTCAATATCTTACCCCAGCCTCAAAGCCTTTTGGAAAATCACCAGATAATGAACTAATGATGGAAAAAATTATAGGTTCGAACCCCGTCTTTTGTGCTGGAATATCATCCTAGTTTCTTGAAATCCACCTGCATTTAATCGTCGTTTGGCTATAATCGATAGTTTAACCAGACCACTTATTTGATCTGGCTACGAAAGTTTTGGTCTTATAAAAAAGAAAAAAAATATTCCAATCTAATCTGAAAAGTTAAAGTTTAGTGAATTTGGGTAAATTTCGAAATTCGACAAAATTTAATTAATGTTTTGTTTGGTGTGTGTGTGTGTGTGTGTGTGTTTGTGTGTGTGTGTTTATATGCACTAATTCTGTTTTATGTTCTCCGGTGAAATTTGAATTCAAGATTTTGATAAATACTTTTATTTTTTGTGCTGTATCTGTATTGGATAAATTTTTCCTTTCACAATGAAATACAATGATATATATTACGGGTTTTCTGTTTCAATTATTTTTAACGTTTCTGTGAAAATATTAAAATCCATATAATTTTTTTTTTTTTTTTTTTTTTTTATCAAATCATTTCACCTGATTGATATCTTTAACTTAATGTAAAGCCGGTAATTATATTGTATCCTGTCGTGTCTTGTTATTAATTTTATGGAAACAATTACATTCTTCAAAATCCTCTCTTATATATTCCCGTATTTAGCGTGATTTAAATCATGAATATTTACAACTTTTTTTCATATGAAAACATCTAAGTACGTTTAACACTTATATTGGCTAAAGAATTACAGCGTATTTCTATTGATATATTTTTTGTATTTTCATAGTTTAATAATAGTTATCAAAGTTTTCATATCGTTTTTATGAAATTTTTTACATTGTTTATGAGAATATTTGTTCCAATATTCTTTACTTCAAGAGCTGTTTTCCTGGTCCTATCACACAGATTAACCCTACGCACTGCAAGACCAACAAGATCCGTTTATTATATACACTCATAGGTATTTCACGCATCAAACAGCATAATTTATGTTCAATATCGAATCCACATTATCGAAGTACTTATTAGAAATCAACAAAGTCTTCAGCTTCTTCTTGAAAGCTTTAATAAATTCATTCTTCTTCATGTCCAGTGGGAGCTTGTTGCATAATCTCGGGGTCACATATTTGAAATCTCTAGAACCAACAGTGGACATACATCCTGGCTCCAATAGCTCAAAACCACCTGTAACTATTGTCGTGTCTTCTTACTTTCGCCAGAATGTTATATTTTGATAGGCGTGTATTTATTCATGTGTGTATGTTTGTGATTCACACAACTCAAAAACTATTTGATCGAATCTATTGAAATTTGATGGGATAATAGGCCTCGATCCAAGTGGTTGAATCAAAGGTCAAGGTCAAGAAAAAGTAGAAAACGTCTTTTTGCTATATCGTGGTTAATTTCTATACGATTTGTACGAAACTAGTGCCGAAACGTGCATAATTCAATTGCCTTTCTAAAGGCCCGGTCACACCGGGAAATATGCGAGGATTTGCTACGTTCAGCAGGCTACTAAAGACCGAACGTAAAAACATTAAATAAAATTTTCGGTGATTTGGTCCACCTCCCTACCGTTCAAGGAACGCTCAAGCAACGTTCGGGCGGTGTGACCGAACCTGTATGATGTAACGTTGGCACAGGTATGCGCTGTACCGAGTCTCCTTTCTAGTTTGGATATATTTCACCCAACGTTTACCGGATTCATACGAATTTATATCTATTAAGATCGGCTTATTATTATTATTATTATTATTATTATTATTATTATTATTATTATTATTATTATTATTATTATTAGCTAAGTTACAACCCCAGTTGGAAAAGCAGAATGCTATAAGTACAAGGGCTCCAACAGGGAAAATATTGACAAGTGGGGAAAGGATATAAGGAAATAAATAAACAACAAGATAACTAATGAATTATTAAGATATGCTAAGAACAGTAAGAACATTAAAACAGGTCTTACCCTTGGTTCAAACTTGTAATTTTATATAATAATAATAATAATGATAATAATAATAATAATAATAATAATAATATAAACAACCATAATAATAATAATAATAATAATAATAATAATAATAATAATAATAATAATAATAATAATAATAATATAAACAACCAAAATAATAATAATAATAATAATAATAATAATAATAATAATAATAATAATAATAATATTAGTTTTTTTTTGTGAAGTTGTTATGGCCATTATAGGGTTACGGTCTGTTGTTGTCTTCAAAGGAGTAAGTGGGAGTTGTCGTTTGTTGACCTTTATTCATAGGAATATTTATATTTTGCGCTTTTGTTTTGAAGCATTTTTATGTTTTTATTCATAGGAATGTTACTGGATATTGCATTTTTAGATTATTTAAGTTGCATAATTTGTTATGAATTATCTACGTCTTTCTCCTAATGTAAAATTATTGAAATTTCTATAAATAAAATGAGTAAAACTATAATTATAATTATAAAGGTTATTATTATTATCTAAATAAATAATATTGTAGTACATACATATGCATAAACATACAAATGATTTAGGTAAAGCATTTCATTCCATTATGAAAATATTTTTTTGTATTTATTCATTCATACAACTACATACGTATTCTTTTTTTTTTATTGATAAAAACATTCAATGTTTCACATGAAATAATATCAACGTACGTGTTTTTTCGTCAAAAAATACGTTCTTTTCATTCCTATATTTCATTCAGAAAATATATTTTACTCTACGTGTTTACACTTTTAAATGGCTGTTTTTAACTACAGAGGAAAATGAGAGAGAGAGAGAGAGAGAGAGAGAGAGAGAGAGAGAGAGAGAGAGAGAGAGAGAATATGTCTAAAAGAAGCACAATGCAATGTACCGAGGAATAAAATATGAATAACATTTTAATATCATCGGAAAACAGAGAGAGAGAGAGAGAGAGAGAGAGAGAGAGAGAGAGAGAGAGAGAGAATATGTTTAAAAGAAGCACAATACAATGTACCGAGGGCAAAGTGTGTGTAGCATTTTAATACCATTGGAGAGAGAGAGAGAGAGAGAGAGAGAGAGAGAGAGAGAGAGAGACCAGCGGAGCGAAGCTTCTTCGAACATCATAATTTAGTTGAGAATTTTTTCGGTCAGGAGTAAACGGTGGAATCACTTCACCTTAGAGTGAACGTTTGACTTTTTTTTGTGACCTCAAGGTCAGACCATGCAATGAAAATAACCAAGGAATGTGCAAACACTTATTTTTTTTATGTGTGGGATTTGGCTGGGCACAGCAGCTTTAAGAAGGACTCCACGAAACCGCAAATGTAGGAGTTTTTTTTTTCTTTCTTTCTTTTAAGATTTCAGGAAACTCATTCAGTGAAGGATTGAAGCATTAAAGTTATATTCATTTGCTTTATTAAAGAGGAATTATTTAAATCAAATTATGAAGGCTGCATCCGTAAATGCCATGCTCATCATATGGTAACTTTGCTGTCTTGATCATGTGATTCGTATGATTGACGGAAGGTTCTTAAAGCTAATTTATAGTGGTGAGGTATGCTAATCCATGACTGGCCTAGTGAGTCATAACAATGCACCTTTGTGGTTGGTCACAGTGAACTGTTCAAGTATATATATATATATATATATATATACTGTATATATATGTATATGTATATATATATATATATATACATATATATATATATATATATATGTATATATATATATGTGTGTGTATGTATATATATATATATATATATACTGTATATATATGTGTGTGTATGTATATATATATATATATATATACTGTATATATATGTATATGTATATATATATATATATATATACATACATATATATATATATATAAATATGTGTGTGTGTGTGTGTGTGTGTGGGTGTGTAACACAGCAACATATGAAACCATCTCTACTCCACTGCAAGATAATTTCTTCAAACATGTCCTTTCATGTGTGGGATTTATCCAGTTTTC
>NC_090749.1:65543884-65546384 GCF_036898095.1 Palaemon carinicauda
CACATCAATACTTTAATGCCATCCAGTTGTATTATTCATCTCATTACTCAATGTTTCTATAGCTTAACTTGTGTAATGCTGTTAACAATCTGGTTATCTTTGTAGGGTCCTTGAAAGATAAGAGCTAGTTTCTTAATATAGAGATATTAAAAAATATTAAATATTGAAAACAAACTTTTAACATATTCTATTTCAACAGATATCTTAGTAACTAAAATGGTAAATTTAGTGCAATGCAAATGTTGGATTTCTGTAAAAGATATATTGATATTCATAGGTAATTCTAAGGTATAGAAGGCCAAAGATAAATTCTATTCTGTTTTCCTGTCATCTTAAGTTTGATACTTGTTACTGACACGTTAAAGTCACCATAATGAGATTCCAGAAGATTTGAATTTCATCAACATATGTTATTCAAATCATATCCTTGCGTGTTAAGGATTTTATGGCCATATCAAATCGTTCCTTGTAAGAATTCTCTATAGCTAGATTTGTAGGCCTGGTCATGTGTGGAAATTATACCAGGAAGAGAATATATTATTTGATGTGCATTGTATGACTGATTTGTGTTTAGTAATTGCTAGTAGGAAATGGCCTTATTTCGCTATCGTTTCGGATTAATTGCCTAGCTTCTCTAACAGTTCAGTCCTACTCTTGTGTATACTATTCGATTGTACTTTATGGAAAACTATGCAAGAACGTTTATTAAATAATTTTATTTTTCTTAAAAATCCTGTTTCGCTAAGAAGTTGTATTTTGCCGATCTAGATTCCATAACGCTAATCTGGGTGACTTATCTTATATTAGTTATTATGGCATTTAATTAATGCAGGAATTAGATAGCTTGTCGTAAATCTACGGAGGGAATAACTCCTACTAAAGTCGCAACTAGAATTCAATGATATTTCTTTCCAACATACATCTTCAGGATTTTCATTTTTATCGGCAATAAATATGTCAGGTTACTACAGTGAAATCAAGCTTGTTCTTTTTGACTGATACAAAGAGAAAGAAAGAATCCAAATTTAAAACATAATTATGAATAAATTCGTAACTTTTCCACGTCATTCAAGATCACCCTGAAATACATAGCGAGATAACTTTTATGATCATTTCTCGATATTTCAAACTTTAATATCAATAACTGGAATTGTGTTGGCCGATGTGGTAAAATCCCTGACTGGTGAACGCCAGATTGGGTTCGAGTCCCGTTCAAACTCGTTAGTTTCTTGGGTCGCTGCATCTCAGCATCCTTGTGAGCCAAGGAAGGGTGTGGGGGTAGGGGGGGGGGGGGCTTGTGTTGGCTTTTGGGGGAGCCTATGGGTCTCTCCACTGAGTCCTCAGCAGCCATTGCCAGGGCCGTCTTAGTCTTAGCTTGGGTGGAGAGGAGGCTTGGGCACTGATCATATGCTTATATAGTCAGTCTCTAGGGCATTATTCTGCTTGATAGGGCATTGTCACTGTCCCTTGCCTCTACCATTCATGAGTGGCCTTTAATTAGATTCAAGGTAGAATGCGAAGGAGATAATAGAATTCCCTGTTTAAATGTCTTTATCACTAGAGATACCACAAAACAGATTTCCCACTTAAATAATACCGATTCTTGAAGTATGCCCACATCCTCCTTTCTGTTATTATATCCCAGTTCAAATATATTTAGCCATATAATCTTTGCTCCATATAATCTTTGTGCCTCCTTGGGGAATTGCAAACAGGGTTAAGCAAGGCCCAGAGGAGACTCAAAATTCACAGGCACTGATGTGTTGTACAGTAGTCAGGGTCCAATGTGATATTGAAAACAGGTGTCATCAAGTCCCCGTGGTGACTCTGAATCTACGACTCCGCTGTGTTGTACAGTAGTCAATTGCCCACTGTGCTATTGAAAACAGGTGTCATCGAGTCCCCGTGGTGACTCAGAATTCTATGACTCTGCTGCGCTGTACAGTAGTGAGTTGCCCAGTGTGGTATTGAAAACAGGTGTCAGCAAGTCCCTGTGGTAAACCAGAATTCTGACTCCACTGTGTTGTACAGGAGTCAGGACCCGATGTAGTATTGGAAACAGGTGTCATCAAATCCCTATGATTGACTCAAAAAGGTACGACTCTCCTGTGTTGTAGAGTAGTCATGGCCCATTGTGGTATTGAAAACAAGTGTCATCAAGTCCCTTGATGAATCAGAATTCTATGACTCTCCTGTGTTGTTACAGTAGTCAAGACCCGTTGTGGTATTGAAAAAAGGTGTCATGAAGTCCCTTTATGACTCATAATTCTACGACTCTCCTGTGTTGTACAGTAGTCACGGCCTGTTGTGTTATTGAAAACAGGTGTCATCAAGTCCCTGTGATGACTCAGATTTTACGACTCTGCTATGTTGTACAGTAGTCACGGGCCCGTTCTAGTATTGAAAACCGGTGCCTTGAAGTCCCTATGATGACTCAGAATTCTATGACTCCTCTGTGTTGTACAGTAGTCCCGGCCCATTGTGGTATTGAAAACAGGTA
>NC_090749.1:65556384-65561384 GCF_036898095.1 Palaemon carinicauda
TTCATTACCGATGGTATGATATCTCTTATTGCTCTTTCTAGTCATTATTATATAAAATTGATATATATTTTACCTATAGTTTAAACTTGTGTATTCTTTCTGTCTATTCATATACGCTCATTACTGAATGGTCACCCCAGTAGTTGTTAAATTATCACGGGCCTCTGACAACAGCAGCAGTAAACTATACATAGGTTGTAATTATGCGGTTCTGTTCCGTTGCAACCACTGGTGAAAGTCAGAGGGCAGGACGTAACATTCCCCACAGATATCTTATCATTCATCTTTATTTTATTCTGTTTGAACATTTCAGTACTTTAGAATAGATACCTAATGTTCTTACATACCGAGGATTTATTAACAATAATATTCACATGTTAAATTGTATATACATAAATAAGACAAGGAATACCGACAAAATAGATATATTTACAATATTTCAATAAAAATAATGAAAAGTGGAGCACAGCAGATAACTATATTTTAATTTAAAGCCACGAGCACCTTCGCGTGGAGTTGGATGGACCGTGGATGAAAATTCAGCACAGCTAGCACATTCCCTGGAAAGGGGAATAAATTAAATCATTAACGAACACTTACTTCTACATGCTGGGAACAGGATGAAGTCGCGTGGTTAAAACTTTTAAGCAAATAAAATGATAGTGCAAAGCTTAGGGATTTAAACACTACACGTGGGAATCAACACTGCCACGGTGAATTATTTAAGGTTAGGAGCAAACGGCACACGTGGTTGGGACATAAGGGTGGGATCTATTCGTTAAAGGATAAAAGGAAAGGAATAGGATAAGGGAAGGAAATGGATAAGGATGATTAGGTTGAGGTACTCGAACAGACATCTTACCTTGATAAAAAAGCACTCTGTTTTCTTCCTTGTTGAGAATGTGTCACAGGTCCTGCCTCCCTTTAGTCTTTTAGAGCGAAGAAAGGTGATGGTACTCTCACAGGGTTTGATCAGCGATGAAAGAAACCCAGTCCTTCCTGGGTTAACTTAACAACACTTGGCCCCCAATTGGGTGGGGTGGGGAGGTAAGGGGAATTAGCCTAACCGCTGTCCAATTGGGCAGGCCTTGTCAAGTGTCTCGACACACCCTTCAATAGGCCTCGTGACTTCTCCCGGATTTCCTTTGTGGCAGCGTTGAGCGGGCACATTTTTTAAAGATGTCTGGAAGGAGACCTCAGGGGAGTAGACTGGTATAGGATGGTTGGGGGGGGGGGTTGAGACTCTGGGTAGGGTACCAAAGCTTGTGGCATGTCGACCCAGTCCTTGCTGGTGGGATCTTTGTTTGGAAAATTGGCGTAATGACCACCATGAATAACAGCCCCCTATTTTAGCAAAGATTTTGTCCTAAAACAGGACAAGAACTCTGCAAGCAAGGTCTGAAGCCACTAGCCTTAATGACTCCTCCCTCAGTGAGCCTCACCATGATAATGAATTAATATCTAAGCTGCAACTAGGGTCATAATTTTACTTTATTTTGATAATATATTAACTTTAACTGCCACATAGAAGTAAGCATGCTGGCTGTGGGGCAACAATTAAAAAATGAAGAATGCAATAATAGTTAAAGTTAAGTGACCTTGTGCAGCGGGACACATGAAAATTAAAACAAATTGACATATCAAATGCAAAAGGGATAAAATAAATACATAGAAATAAATTAAATGCAATTAATGAGGCCAAGATGGCTTCTCAAGTTTATCCACCTGGAGAGACACCAAGGCCAATCATATTTTTTCAGACAACCTTAATTAACCTACTGACTATGGCTACGTTATGGACATGGCACTGTGCATTGGGCACTAATGCTGGGAGAACACATCTCTCTCATCTGAGCTCTTTAGGCGCTTGACCTTCCAGTTGTAGTTCTGGAGGTCTATGCCCCACCTCATGAACCCTTTATTTATTTTACGTAGCTTAGTCAAGTAGGTTAGAGGGTTATGGTACGTTAGGAATGTCAGTGGGAACACATGGTCAGCATGATAGGATCCTCGATGCTCAAGAGATAAGCCTGAGAGCTCATTCTCTTAAGTTTGGAGTTTTTCCCATGTCTGGAAGAAATTTACGGTGCCATTTAAATAAACCCCACAGTTTGGAATTACTGTTTGCACCTGGTGAAGCCAAAAAAGAATTAAGAGTATGGTCAGAGGTCGTGACTACTCTGCTATGAAGTGGAAACCCTCGTTCCTCTGAAATGTGGTTAGGAAACCAAACCAATAGAAGAATCGTGTCAGTTCTGTGACACTTATGGATGGGATGAATTGGAGCGATGGCCTCGGCACTATTTGCTTATAGTTACCGGAGACTTGGCAAGGATGGCAGGATGCTAAGTAAGCCTTGACAATCTCGTGCAAGCCCAGCCAGAACTGATACCGGATCAGCTGTGTAGTCAATATTACCCCAACTTGTCCTCCCAGTCCCTCATGGGCCATGCGTAGCACCGGCAAGCAGAGATTACGGGGAGCAACTACTTGCCAGCACTAGACCTTAGCAGGATCGTGAGAACCTCGGGTGATCTTGAGGGGCACCTCATCCTTTAGCAGGAAATCATCTTTAGAGGGGTTATTTATTCCCACCTCGTTTGAGTAGGCGGCTGCCCTGTGCTTTACCAATGTCTCATTCAACAGCTGGAATCTGCTGAGCTGTGTCTGGCTCCTTAGGGTCTCTGGATTGATGGGTGCTTCCCCTTTGTCCTCCTCTGACATCTCTGGCCTGGTGGTAAGCATCATTGCTTTAGCTGGGGAGCACTCTCGGCCACGAGGCTTAGACTCATTGATGGAGGAGGAAGACTCTTGGGCCTCCTCACTTAACCAAGGTATTTCCCCAAGGTTAATGTAACCTAGCCATTCGTCTTCCCCTGCAGGAAGCCTCCTCACTGTTTTGGGCTCCAGCTTGGCAGCCTTCATGCACCTGAGGGGCACTTGCTGTACCACCTTCACGGGCTCTTGACATAAGGACACATCACAGCCCTCATGTCCAAGATTGCTCACTACCCCTAGTCCGCACTTCTTACTAAGCTTGGGCGTGGTTACCTTAAACTTCACTGTAGGGAGTTCCTTCGAGACCCCTTCCATGAACTGGACCTTTCTGCAATTGTCCTGCTGGACTTTGGCAACATTGAGTTGAGGTGGATAATTATTGAGCTTTGTTAATCGGGCATTTATTTCCTGCTTCTTTAATTCATACGATGTTTTTCTCTGGGCATTGGCTTCATTCATGAGCTCCCGCATATACCTTCAAAATGCCTCTCCCTCATAGCCTTGTCGTTCGGCAAAATCCACAAATGCACTGATGTCAGCAGCAGTCATTTTGCTAAATTCTTGTGGAGACAGCAACCAGAACAAACTCAACAGCACAAGGTACGGTGTTGACCATGCAAGAAATTACACGGAGGGGAGAGATGCTCTAGCCTTATGCAAGAGTCTCATGGAAGGAAGGATAAAGATGGAGCTGGGCAAAATGCACAATTGCTGTAAAAAATGCCTCTTAAGAGAGAACTATCACCAAATAGTAAGCCTCGCAAGTAATTGAACAGGAGCCTAACTTGAAAATCAGGGAGCATGCCAATGGGTGCGTGCGCAGGCTGTCTGGTTGCAATGCGTTCAAAACAAGTAACGATATATATAAAAACTGTGCTAGACAATAAAAATGAAATCCCAGCTATGGGTGACCCTCTTAGACATAAAAATACTGGAATCACAGCAATGGGTGACCCTCTATGCTAGTCATAAAAAAAATGGAATCAAAACTATGGGTGACCCTATATGCTAGACAAAATTAAATGGAATCACAACTATTGGTGACCCTCTTTACTAGACAAAATAAGATGGAATCACAACTAGGGGTGACCCTATATGCTAGACATGAAAATACTGGAATCACAACTAGGGGGGAACCTTTAAGCTAGTCATAAGAAAAATGGAATCACAACTATGGGTGAACCTCTATGTTAGTCATAAAAAAATTGAATCACAACTATGGGTGACCCTCTATGCTAGTCATAAGAAAATGGAATCCCCACTATATGTGACCCTCTATGCTAGTCATAAAAAAAATGGAGTCTCTACAATGTGTGACCTCTATGCTAGTCATAAAAAAAATGGAATCTCCACGATGTGTGATCCTCTATGCTAGTCATAAAAAATGGAATCTCCACGATGTGTGACCCTGTATGCTAGTCATAAAAAATGGAATTTCCACGATGTGTGACCCTCTATGATAGTCATAAAAAAATGGATTCTCCACGATGTGTGACCCTCTAGGCTAGTCATAAAAAGAAGAATCACAACTATGGGTGACCCTCTATGCTAGACATAAAAGTAATGGAATCACAACTGAGGGATCCTCTATGCTAGACATAAAAAATGGATTTGTAAAAATGTGGGTGTGTTCTTGAAACACCACCACATGCAACTCTGTGACTTAAAGCAAAGTTCGTATTTATTTATTCTTAAAGTATAATAAATTAAATGAAACAAACAATGCCACTGAGTTTGCTTAATGCTTTGCTAAGAAAATCAACCCCTTTACATATTTTCCCTTTAACAATAAAAAAAAAATGAGGTTAATAAATTACTCTTCCCAAATATTTCATGTAAATGATCTTAGACCCGGATTGAAAAATAAAAATAAAAATTAAATTGAATGTGATAGCGTAAAGCCTTTATCTTTAGGGTAACAATTTGAACATAACTGTACGAGAATTATCCCTTTTAAATGAGTTACGTAATAAAATAATATCCCATGAAATATTACCACAATGAAATTATATGCCACTAACAATTAAGAAAAATTCTAAATGAGGAATGCACGTGTTCTTGCCGTTAACCTACACAGAAATTAGGCCTCACTGGAAATTAACACCTGTTTAGCCTGCTACGTTTTTTTTTTTTTCTAAAATCTCGTAAACTTCACTTCACTTATCTTTTAACACAAAAACATTCACGTAATGCATAATATATTTAATAAATCTTCACCACTG
>NC_090749.1:65573884-65581384 GCF_036898095.1 Palaemon carinicauda
CTTCTTTTCCGCCAATCGGAAAATGGCTAACATCACTTAGTTGAGAGGTGGTGACCTCGACCCTTGTCGATTCAAGCATCTCACAACCACCTCGCTGTCCATCACCAATCTTATGTGGATCGAGTGACGCGGGGAGACTTTCTTTAAGGTAAGGAGCACTGCCATAGCTTCTAGAAAGTTTATATGAAAGGTCCTGAATAGCTTGGACCAAGTCCCCTGGACTTTTTTCCGATGAGAGTGACCTCCCCATCCCTCCTTTGAGGCGTCTGAGTGAATCGTCATCGACGGGGGAGGTGGCTGAAGAAGAACCGACTTCTTTAGATGTCTGGCTTGGGACCAAGGTCTGAGAAGAGTACGTAGCCGAGGCGGCACTGGTCTTCTCAGATCTCTTCGCGCGTTTGATGCATACCTTCTCCAAACTCCGGTTGCATCCTTTAGCTGTGCTCTTAGCACTGGGTCTGTCACTGAAGCAAACTGGAGAGAGCCTAGTACCCTCTCCTGTTCGCGTCTTGATATCCTTTCGGAATCTAGAAGTCTCTTGACAGAGCCCGCTATCTCCTTCCTTTTCTTCATCGGGATGGAGAAACTGTGTGACAAAAGGTCCCAGTGGATTCCCAGCCACTGGAACTTTTGGGATGGAGAAAGTCGAGACTTTTTTCTGTTGATCTTGAAGCCTAGGTACTCTAGGAACTGGATCACCTGACTGGAAGCTTGCAAGCATTCGGTCTCGGATGCTGCCCACACCAGCCAGTCGTCCAGGTAGGCTACTACCTGAATTCCCTTTAGGCGTAATTGTTTGAGAGCTGCGCTCGCAAGCTTCGTGAAAATCCTTGGGGCTATGTTTAGCCCGAATGGCATAGCTCTGAAGGTGTATAGTCTCCGTTGTAGCCTGAACCCTAGGTAGGGGGAGAGTCGACGGCTGATTGGAATGTGCCAATAGGCGTCTGACAAGCCTATAGAGACTGAGTATGCCCTCTTGGGCAGTAAGGTCCTTATGTGTTGCAGTGTTAGCATCTTGAATTTGCAATTCACTATGAACTTGTTGAGTGGCGACAAGTCCAGAATGACTCTGAGCTTTTCCGAGTCTTTCTTGGGAACACAAAACAGCCTCCCTTGGAATTTGATGGACTTCACCTTTTGGATCACCTTTTTCTCCAACAATTCTTGAACGTACTCCTCCAAAACGGGGGTGGAGTGTTGGAAAAACCGAAGGCACGGGGGTGGAGTGCTGTACCAGCTCCAGCCCAGTCCATTCTTGAGTAGGCTTTGGGCCCAGGGATCGAAGGTCCAGCGATCCCAAAATTTCATCAGTCTCCCTCCTACCGGTATCGTTTCACTTGGACTGCCGTCCTGAGGTCTTGCCTCCCTGACCACGACCACCTCTGAATCCCCTTCCCCTTGAGGGGCGCCTAGACGAGCCTCTGGCTGCTCCTCTAGGTTTTGCATGAAAGGAAGAAGACTGTCCTTCGAACGTTGGGGTGAATGTGGTTGACTGACCTGGCTCAGCCTGGGGTACCCACTGAAAAGTAGTCGGGGTTTGAGCCACCATCTGGGGCACTGGAGGCAATGGCAATTGCAGTTGCTGTTGCTGTCTAAAAGGCTTGGCTGGCCGAGACGGTAGCCTAGTCCTCATATTCTTCCTCTTTGGTTGAGGACCCTCATCCGGGGAAGATTTTCTTTTGATAGCCAGGCCCCACTTCTGGAGAAGGTTTCTATTCTCCACGGCGGCCTTATCAACAACCTCTTTGACCACATCGGTAGGGAAAAGGTCTTTTCCCCAAATGTTGGAGGAGATTAACTTCCTTGGCTCGTGTCTCACCAAAGCCCCGGTGAACACAAACTCCCTGCAAGCTCTCCTTGCCTTGACGAAGCCATAAAGGTCCTTCGTCACTGTGACTAGGTGAGACTTAGCCACTACCATGAACATTTCATGGACCTTGGGGTCACTTGCCATCATCTCAAGAGTAGTCTGATGAGACATTGAGGCAGCCAGTCTTTCTTTTGTCTCGAACTCTCCTCGTAAAAGAGAGTCGGACAGCTTGGGGAGGTCCTCGCCGAATTGCCGTCCGGCAATATCAGCCTCCAACTTTCCCACTGAGAATGTCAGATGGACATCCTTCCAGTCTTTGTGGTCCATAGGCAGGGCCAGCGACAAGGGTTTACACTCCTCCAGGGAGGGGCAAGGCTTGCCGGCCTCGACTGCCTTTAGGACAGCCGCAAACCCTTTCTGTAAAAAGGGGAAGGCTCTAGCAGGAGAGGACACAAAAGAAAGGAGCTTCTTGCTCAATGCAGCTACCTTCGAGTTAGAGAAGCCCCTTTCTTTCATCGAGGATGAAAGTAGGGCTTGAGCCTTAGCGTGGTCCATAATTATGACCTCCTTCGGCTCTCTCTCCTCCCTTGAAGCTGGTTCTTTTCTCAGCCGGACATAGCAGTCCGGATATGATGCCTTGCTGGGCCAGAATTCCACCTCCTCTAGGGGAACTGAACCCAGCTTATCCGAGATGACGATCTTTCCAGTCGTCATCGGCATGTGCTCAGCATACCTCCATGGGTTAGCATCTGAGCATACGGGAAGGTCTTTCACATTGAGCCTTTTCCGGGGCCCACGTGATTCTGCCAGGGACTGCATACGCAGTTCCATAGCAGCCGCCTTCTCCTGATTCTCCTTCTGCATTTGTTGGATCATTCCAACCATCGAAGAGAGGGCCTGTCCCAGTTCTACTGGGAGACCAGCCGATGTTGAGGGGATAAGCTCCTGAATCTGAACCGGAGTAGCCGACACCTCGTCGACCTCGTCCTCTACAACATCCGGGGTTTGAACTTCATCCTGACCTTCTGCCAGGAGGTCTTGTTCCAAACGTTCGTCCAGGTCAGACATCCTGTCATCTAACTGGATGTCTTGCATCGCGACTGCGACTTCCACATCCACCTGGACTTGATCTTGAGGGATCTCCTCTTGAGGCTGGGGAATCACTGCATCAGCTGATGCCTGGGGAAAAAGATACGCCCTCATCTTCTCACTTGGAAGATAAGGGCCAGAGGTGTTCTTCTTGAAGCCCCTTACCCAAGTACGAAGCTTTTCCCTTGCTATATCCCTTGATTCCACCGTTCTAGGAGAATCAAAAGCCTCAGTAATCAGGTTAGTGCATACAGTACATACCTGAGGGTCCCAATACTGGAGATTATCCTTGGAGACAGCGCATGCTGCGTGTCTCCTACAACACTCATGTCCGCAGAGGTTCTTGCTGCGGACGTTGCAGAAAACATTTCCGCACTTCGGAGGGTCCTCCTGTAAAGAGAAGAAATTTCCATGAGTATCAAGTGAACTATGTATCACTGGATATGCATAGTATAGCATAACAATTCATAAAGGAAAGACACACACTTGTGTTTCCCTCACAACCCATTGTTGCAGCCTTCCAGATAGTAAAATCAAAATGGTTTATCTCTTCTAGAGTAACCAATGCAAGGTTTCCAGAGGAAACAGGTGGAGCTCACACCTAAGCAATGATTTTAAAATCCTGGATAATAGACAGGGAAGAACTCAGCTTCCTATCTGAGGGCAACAGCAAAGGGATGTGCAAGAAAACACAATAGTGTTAGAAGAAACAGTGCTGTACCAAAACCCTTACTATAGTTTTCTTCTTACTGTATATGCTATACAGAAGAATACTAGTACAATATAGGGGGATGTGTGCCGGCCTGCCTTTGCCGGCCGGCACACACCACAACTAGCTTTAAAGTATACTACTTAACAGCTATAGGGCGGCAGCACTCTGGTTCAAATGCCTGTGCCGGTCGGCAGCAACTGCCGGCCGGTAACAGCCAGTGTTGGCCGGCAATGGCTGCCGGCCAGCAACTACACAAGGTAGTACCCAGCTGCCAGCCACACTCTTGGTGACCGGCAGACAAGGGCTGACATAAGCCGGCCGGCAAAGGTACAAGACCGATGCCAGCCGGCAGCAAAAGAACCAGAAGACTACACCTGCCCGGCTGCCGGCCTCATAGGCCGGCAGCCGGCCTCATAGGCCGGCAGCCGGGACAAGTACAGCACTTAGAAGAAAAATAGAATGGATGCCGGGATAAGAGTGTACACAACCTCCAAGCCCGGCAACCGAAAGAGTGCATATAAGGAAGGAGAGAAACTAATTCAGGCTTCCTTGACCAATGCCGTCCGGCTCTGCCGGCAGGCATGGATGAGGGACCAAGAGAGGTCCGGGCAGCACTCGAAAACATAAGACCCTTGCCGGCCAGCAGCTCTGCCGGCCGGCAAGGGGCTGAGTCAATTCCACATCCAAACCTATACTAGGTCCAGAAGTAGAACGACGTACAGTACAGTAAGACCCCTGCCGGCCAGCTCTGCCGGCCGGCAAGGGGCTGAGTCAATTCCACATCCTAACCTATACTAGGTCCAGATGTAGAACGACGTACAGTACAGTAATGGCTCAGCCATTACGAAGAAAGAGGGGGAAGGGACAAGAGGGTCCTGCCAACCTTGCTTTAGTGACAGATCACCCGCAGCCAAGAAACTTATCTTAGCCTAAGGGAGATCTAAGGGGAAAGGCCAGCAATACTTGCCAGCTTCCAGGGCACCAAAGCAAGGAAGGCGTTGCTACTCCCAAGGGAAGAACTTATCCTCCCCCGAGAACAGCAACAGGACTAGTCTGGTAGATCACAAAAGAAGGAATCATATCCACAGAAACCTTCGGTAGTGATTTAAGGGAGCTAAGCTCCCTTTGTATGTGTTAGGTCAGCGAGGGGGACTCAGCCCCAAGCCAGACAACACAGACTCAGACTAAAAACTCTGTTGTTCTGTCCCTCTTGAACCATAACTACAGGAACAGGAAGGTACAGTAACACCCTAGTATAGTTTTATCGAAAATAAATTCGGAAAAAACAACTTAGGGATAAGCCCAAGGCTTAAACAGAGGGAAAGGGATTGCATACCTTCTCCGAAGAAAAGAAAGCAACCGGGGAGAATGATAAAGTATACTAAGGCTCCATAAGCAACTAGCCTAGGCACCAAGAGAATCGATTACCTAATTCACCGAAACTCACTCGTATACTATCTTGGAAATATTCCACACAGTCTAAAATGTATAAAATATAGCCTAAAGCTTCAATAAAATTCTAATTACACTCGGAAAAACCAAAATCATGCATGAAGTACTAGGACCAAACGACTAGGCTACATGGCCTAGCGTAGGCCAGAATGGCGAATACTTCGCCAAATAATACTAAGCACGAAAGGAAATCCTATGTAATGCTAAATAGCTAAAATTTATTAAAGCAAAACAACCAGGAATGTCGCTCTGACTAACTAATTTATACCTAGCGAGCGACAGCGTCCAAGACGCCTCTGGTAGGCTACGGCTCTTGTATCAAAGATTAATCCTATTAATCACTCAAAATTTTTACCAAGAGCCTACATTTATACATAAAAGACACTATACTCAACTTATCAGAGGCCGACGAAGACGGAGAAGCCATGAAAAGTCGAATAAATCCAAGATTTGCGAGAAAAACAGGAAAAAACACCGAGTTGTTAAGCTACGCAAAAAGGAATACAGATGGCGCCAGGATTGGCGCCAGGCACGCATACGAATCGGGGGATAGGGAAGCCTTGGGAGCGGCTCCCCTTTTTCTTTCCCGAATTCGTATCTCGCCAATCACCTCCTACGAGACGAAATCTCTGTCCAGGATGTAGATTGCCATGTGACGTGTCTAGAATACGTCCTCTGATATGTCGCGATATCCCTTTCACGAGGGATACTCGCTCCAGCAGTTAGAATTCTGGTACCTTAAGGTAAATTCTCTGGGAATATCGCCGTAGTTGTAATATACCCTAGGAAGCTACCCTATAGGAACTTCCATCAGGACGACATGGCTTGAGGCCAAAAAAAAAAAAATATATATATATATATATATATATATATATATATATATATATATATATATATATATATATATATATATATATATATATATATATATATGCATGTTTATCTGTATGTGTGTACGTATGTGTTTGAAGATTTAATCAAACAAAAAGTGATCATAACATTTTATTCTTATGTGGCATCGTTATAGATAGTTCCGTAACTTAAAGATTTGAGACAATAATGTATGTACAGCTTTGAAGTTGAAGCCTTCCTGTCCACAGTAATACTCTCTCTCTCTCTCTCTCTCTCTCTCTCTCTCTCTCTCTCTCTCTCTCTCGTATTTTCACCCTAGGTTTCACTCTAATAGTATTTGTCCTACACGAGTCTTCTATTCCTTTTCTCTGAAGACCTTTCATTACTGCTGAAATATTAACAAAATCAAAAGATTTCTTCTTCAGAATCATCTCATATTTCAAGTTATTTCATTAAGGTCTCTATTAGCTCACTGCCTTCAATATTACTACAAGAAAAAACAACAAATGCAGCCGTTTTTAGTCCGCTGTAGGACAAAGGCCTCAGACATGTCCTTATTCAAGTCTGGTGTTTGGACAGGTTTCATCACCACGCTGGCCCGTGTGGATTGGTGATGGTGGGAAGCTTTTAACTGATCGCTCACAGCAAAACAAAACCTAGTATGGAATCCCGTGACTAGTACAGCTTTGCTGATCATGGTGATACACAAAAACGTTTTTTATTTTTCATTCTTTTCTAAACAGGTTGACATGAGTCTATCCTAATAGCTTATGTATGATAGATCTATGTTGTCGTTGTTACTTATCTTGAAATATTTCTTTTTTATTTATTCATTAATTCTCGTAGTTTGTTTATTTCGTTATTTTCTCTCCTTTCTGTGCTATTTTTCCATGTTGGAGCCCTTGAGCTTATAGCATCCAGATTTTTCAACTGTGACGGAAGATTAGCTAACAACAACAACAACAACAACAATAATAATAATAATAATAATAATAATAATAATAATAATAATAATAATAATAATAATAATAATTCGAAACAACCTTTTCCTCTAAAGAAAACTCCTTCAACTATATCTAGTCAACCTAACATGAACTCTTACCTTAAATCCTCCTCTAACAAAACCCTCCATCTGAAAAAACCTCACCTTAAATCTTCCCTTAAAAACACAGCACAGAAGAAGAAAAATAAGATTAAACAGTGTGCCCAAGTGTACCTTCAAGCAAGAGAACTCTAACCCAGGATAGTGGAAGACCATGGTACAGATACTATGGCACTACCCAAGATTAGAGAATATTGGTTTGATTTTGGAGGGTTGTTCCTTTTGAAGCATTTTTATATTTAGATATACACACTGATTCAACTCTTCTACCCCCTCCCCCTTTCCTAACAACCCACTGGTTTTCCAATTTGTGGGACAGTGCAGGGTCCGAATGTACCACTCTGTTTATCCCCTCTCTCCAGGGTATGACTACTCATTCTCTCCCTGAACGTCACAGGAAAGGTATATATATATATATATATATATATATATATATATATATATATATATATATATATATATATATATATATATATGTATGTA
>NC_090749.1:65586384-65598884 GCF_036898095.1 Palaemon carinicauda
AAAATGATTTTGATGAAGCACGAATGAAGGTGGGTGAAGCAATCTCGATGTATGTATGTCGGTTAGAAACATTGGCTAGAAAGAAGTATGGGGACGAAGGAATAAATGAAAATAAGGAACTAATGAAGAAGTTTTTGGGTACAGTACCAGAGAGTGTGTGTGAGTTTATTAATTTGAAACGGAAGGAGAAAATGAGGTGGACTAGAGAGAGATTGACTTGGGATGATATTTTAGAGATAGTTGAGGATTACGAGTTGGATAGGTGTATGAAAGAAAGTAAATCTGTGAGTGTAAGAACTGGAATGGAGGAAAGTGTGCCAGAATTTGGTAGTTTTAGAGATGCTGTTATGAGAGGGCCAATGAGGGCAGCTGATAGTGTAATAGATAGAAGTGTTAGGGTGAGTAATGTAGGAATACCCATGCCGAGAAATGACGGGTTTAGACAGGGAAATCAAGTTTGGAGAGATAGAAGTGCTAGTACGCAGCAAGTTAGGTTAGGTAGTGGTATCCGTGAAGAGAGGTGTTATAGGTGTGGGAAGGTAGGACATAAAAAGAACGAGTGTAGATGGGCATTAGGAGCATGTTTCGGGTGTGGAGAGACAGGGCATCGTATTAGCGACTGTAAGAAAGAGAAAGTGGTTAAGCGTTATCGGTGTGGTATGACTGGGCACATAGCGAGTGGATGCCGTAATAATCGTATGAATGTAATTTGTGGTAATTGTGGTAAGGATGGTCATTATGCTAGAATGTGCAAGGAGCCGCGGGGTAAGTGAACTGAATGTGGTGCAGATGGGCATGTAGCTAGGGTTTGTAGAAAGAAGGGATCAAGTCAGCCAGGATGTTCGGGAAACTAATTAATCAGAGGGTTCAGCTGGGTGAGTCCTCGTGTGTGTGGGGAGTGAATGTGATGCATGTTCGTGAGGGTTTATTGCATGAAGATGTGATGGGAGAAAGAGCACATGATTGCATGAGTGTGAAAATGATTTTTAATGGTGTAGAGTTGGTTGGTTTGATTGATACTGGTTGCGGTGTCAATTTAATGTTTAGGAATGCATATGATAAGGTAAAAGAGGTTTGTGAATTTAAGGGATGTAAGGGTGAAGTAAAAGGTATTGGTAATTTGCGTATGCCTGTGCAAGGAAAGTTACGAGAAAATGTTATGATTGGGGGGCTGATGATGGAAGATAATGATTTTTAGGTGGTCGAGGGAGCGAATGAGAAATATGACGTACTGCTTGGGTATAAATTTCTGAAAAAATGTGGTATGATTGTACATCCAAGTGTGAATATGATTGAAATAAAGGTTAAAGGTAATATTTGTGGGGAATTTTATTTAAGGGAAGACGGCAGAGTGAGTACGAAGGTGTGGAAGGGAGTGCCGTTGGTAGCAAAGGAAAGTGTAAAGTTATCGGGTAAGAAAGGTGAGGTTTTTAGTGTAAAAGTTGCATGGCCGAGTAGTCTGGGAATTTCGAATAGTGACGAGGATGAATATGTAGTGGAAGGTATGGAAGCAGGAAATTTGGTGAAAACGAGTTCGTATATATATGATGGTGTTATGAATATGCAGGAACCCCAGGTGTATGTAAGGTTGTTGCAGAGTGTTAGAAGGAAGAGAGTACGTGGAATACGTGAGGGCGATTGCATGGGATGTATGTATACACTGATCAATGTAGAGGATGGAAGATATGTTAAGGCGAGACAGGTAATGGCTGGTAAGGTAAAGAACGATGACGATTGGGATTACGATACGTTGAAAGGAAGAATTAAGTTAGATGAGAGTATAAGTGAGGTCGAAAGGGAACGATTGCTTAAGATGTTATGGGATAGACGGAGAGTTTTGAGTCGCGGTGACGAGGATTGTGGGGGATCAAAGCTGCCTGAATTTAAGATAGTTCTTAGTAATGACACCCCAATATATCAGCGTCCCCGACATTTTTCTCCGCCTATTGCCAGAGAAATAGAAGAGCAGTGCCAGGAGTTAGAACAAATGGGTGTAATAGAAAGGAGTGAGAGTGCCTGGAATAGCCCTATTGTACCTGTAAGAAAACCGGATGGAAGTTTAGGTATGTGTATAGATTATAGGAAGGTGAATGAAGTAACTGTTAAAGAACGTTTTCCGATGAATGTAGTGTCTGACTGTGTGTATAAGATGCATGGTATGAAAGTTTTTACTAAGTTAGATTTAGTTAGGGGCTATTACCAGATGCCTCTGGCAGAGGGGAGCAGACCCATTACAGCATTTCCGAGCAGTAATTGCCATTATCAGTTTAAGAGATTAAGTTTTGGCCTTGCTAATGCGCCTGCTGCCTTCCAAAGAGCGATGAATGTTGTATTGGCTGGTTTCGATCGACAGAAGGTGACTGTTTTTATAGATGATATTCTGATTGCGAGCGAGACTGTTGAGGAACATATGCGGTTGCTTGAGGCAGTGTTGATGCGGTTAATTGAAGTTGGTGTGAAAATTAAGCTTGAGAAGTGTACATGGTTGTCCAGGGAGGTGGAATTTCTTGGGCATGTAGTGGGTGAATCTGGTATAAGGAAGAGTGACCAGTTTGTGAATAAGGTGCGAGAATTTCCACGTCCCCGGACTGTGCGTGAGTTGCGAGATTTTATTGGTTTGGTTGAGTTTGGGCGCAAGTTTGTTAGAGATTGTTCAGGTATAGGGAAGCCTTTGAATGAATGGACGGGTAAAAGGAATAGTACAAAATTAAAATGGGATGATCGGATGATAGAAGCGTTTGAAAGGTTGAAGGAAGAGGCCGCGAAAGACGTTACTTTGGCATTTCCAGACTACAGTGAAAATGCGAGTATGCTAGAGTTGTATACGGATGCGAGTGGGGTTAGTATGGGTGGTTGTTTGGTTCAAATGCAGAGAGTAAATGGAGAAGAGCAATTGAGAGTAATAGCGTATGTTAGTAAAGCGTTTAATAAAGCTGAGCGGAAGTATTCGACGATTGACAGGGAATTGGCTGCAATACGATTTTGTGTGAAAGCATTGAAAGTATTTTTGTATGGTGTAAAATTCATTGTGCGTACTGACCATCAGCCCCTAGTGTATATGATAAGGAAAGAGTGTGTGAATGCAAGGGTTGCTAGGACCATAGAGGATCTGAATGAATTTGATTTTAGGTTAGAATATGTACCGGGAAATAAGAATGTGATAGCGGATGCGATGTCGAGGATGCATGGGAGGATGGAAGATAAAGAGAGTAATCAGAATTCTGAAAGGTTGCCTGAAGGTTTAGTTGTGGAGCAGAGTTGTGAAGGGGAAGATATGGTATATAAGTGTATCCTAATGGGTTTAAGTAAGTTAATACAAGAGGGGTTAAATACGGAAATACCAGGTAGTGTAACTGAGCTTAAAAGAAGGGTGATGAATGAAGTGTCAAAAGAAATGGTATATGAGGAGGAGAGTAGTGTACTAGAAGGGGAAGTATTATCAAGGATATTAATGGTGGTAAGTATGTTGTATGGTGTAACTGTGTATTTGTATTTTGGATGGAATCGACCGATGGAATATAGGGCATGTAAGGAGAATGATAGGGAATATATTTTGAGGATTCAATGTAAGGAGGAATGTTGCAAATTGTTGAGTGAGAAGGATAATGGTGCAAGTGACCTTAATCTAAGATATGGGGGTATAGAGGACAGTGAACATGATGATGAACATATTGGTGAAGTGAGTGACAGAATTGAAAGGAGAGTAAATGTATGTATGCATGGTGTAAAAGGAAGGATGATGACATATGTGAATATAAATGAGAATGAATATTGTAGTTTAATTGATACGGGTGCTCAAGTGTCATTAGTAAATGAGTCGGTTATCAGGGAAATTGAGAGGTACAATTGGGAAGTGAAAAGACAGTGTACGAGTGTGAGAATTCATGGAATAGGTCAGGGAAGTTTACTTGTTTGGGAAGAAGTGAGGTTGAAGGTGAAACTAGGGAGTATGGAAGTTGAACATAATTTCATTGTAATGGGAGAGAATGAAATGCCTAGTTGTTTTTTGATGGGAATAGATTTTTTGAGGTTGCACCATGTGTCAGTTGATGTTGGTAAAGGTTTGCTTTCAAAGAATGGCTGTAAGGTAATAGTAATTGAGGATAATAGTGTATTCATGGCGAATTTTGTTGGCATGATTGATATTGCAAAGAGTGAAGATGATTTGTTAAGCAAAGAAGAGATGGAAGAAATGCAAGGTGAATGTTTCGAAATAAATAGGTTACGTGAATGTATTTTAAATGGTATTAGGGTGGAAGAATGGCCGTGTGATTTGGAAGCGTATAAGAAAGTTGTTAAAAGATTTATTGTTTGTAAGAATATTGTGTATTTTTTGCATAGGGGAATGGATGAAGATATATATGTTCCTGTATTTCCAATGCATGCAGGTGTAAGTATGTGTATGGTAGTGCATGACAGGTATGGGCATATGGGGAAGAATAAATTGTGGGAGTGCATGCGAGAGAGGTTGTTTACGCCTGGGTTGAGTCAAATTTGTAGGGATGTAGCGACCACTTGTGAGGATTGTCAGAAGGGGAAGTATCAGAGCATGCATGCAAGTCCGCCTGTTCTGAGATTACGTATGAAAGAGCCATTTGAGATGTTTGTGATTGATTGTGTTTCGTTGCCTGTGACTGCGAGAAGACATGTGGGAATGATTGTCATGGTCGATCATATGAGCAAGTTTGCATATGCAGTACCCATCAAGAATAAAAGAAGTGAGACTGTAGCGAGAATGGTAAGTCAAGTGATGTTGCCGATGAGTGTGTGTAAGCCTGCGAAAATGTTAAGTGACAATGGTCCGGAGTTTGTTGGATGGGAGTTTGAGCAGATGTTAAGAGAATGGGGCATTGAACATGTGTATTCGACTCCGTATATGCCAAGTGCGAATGGGTTGGCTGAAAGGACTGTAAGAACCTTAACAGAAATTTTGCGGATGATGAGTACATGTGATAATGATTGGGATTTATATGTTGGGCGTGCGTTGTGGGCGTATAATGCGACGGTGCACAAGAGTACTGGTTTGTCTCCGTGTAAGTTTGTGTTGAATTTTGAAAAGATAGTAAGACCAAGATTGAGTGTGTCCGAGAATGATAGAGATGTTTGGAAGAAAGCAAATGAGAGATTTGAAAGCTACAAAGTGGGAGAGAAAGTGTTAAAAGAAGTAATTGAAAAGGGAAGAATGAATGTCAATAAGGTACGTGACAAGTTTGAAGGTCCATATGAGGTGTTAGATGTTGGTTCTAGTGGGTTGAGTTATGTTTTAGGTAAGGTAAGTGTGGATGGTAGTGTGGAAAAGGTTAGGGCACACCACAATCAGTTGCGAAAATGGAAGGAGGTACCAAGATATATTCAGGAGAATGGTATGAATAAATGGCTGAAAACGAACAAGTATGAACCGAGTATGTGTGAGGCATTAGGTTTAGAAGATAAGCAATTGGTGTTAGTAGAGTATGGAAGGAAAAAGAAGTCTGAGAATTTTACTGGGGATAAAAGGCGGGAAAATTTTGTAGTTGTAGGCGGGAATCAGAATAAGCAGGACAAGGGTGTAAATGTACAGGTGAGTATGGAAGATGAATGTATTAATACAGATGAAACTTGGATGAGTATGAATGATACTTATAGTGTGTGTGGTTTTTCGTTAGATGAGGCAAGAGAACGTATGACGGACACGAGAATGAAAGATAGGAGAATGATAAGCAGTATGAATGATTCTTTTGTTAAAGTAGAAAATGGTTTAGATGTAATGGATGAATTGTTGACAGAAATTAGTGGGATTTTCGGGCCAGATGAAACTGAGGTAGATGAAATAGTGAATGATATCTTAGACGAGCAGAACATAGACGGGAATAGTAATAGTACGTTGAATGAAAACGACATGGAAGAAGTGAATGAGAGAGTGCAGGTATATGAAGGCCCAGTTACCCGAAGCCGAGGCCCTGTTCCTGATTGCGACTGGGTATTGAGAAAATAGGTAAGTGTTGTGTGAAGATTTGGCAAAGTAAGGGGGGAGGAATGTGGAGGATTAATTTTATTCTAATTTATTTTTTTGTTTGCCAAATCAGAGAGAGAGAGAGAGAGAGAGAGAGAGAGAGAGAGAGAGAGAGAGAGAGAGAGAGAGAGAGAGAGAGAGAGAGTTGTTTTAGTATTGTTAAATCGAGACATTTTATTTGCTTTAGCTTTGTCATTAGAGAGAGAGAGAGAGAGTGTGAGAGAGAGAGTGAGAGTGAGTGTGGGTGTTTATTTACTTAAGTTTTGTCAAACCGCAAGAGAAAGAAAGTGTTTATTCGCTTAGTTTTGTGAGAGAGAGAGAGAGAGAGAGAGAGAGAGAGTGTTTATTTGCTTTAGTTTTGTCAGAGTGAGAGAGAGAGAGAGAATTTCATGTGCTTTAGTTTTGTTATATCGCGCGTGCGCGAGAGAATATGTGTGTATGTGCGTTTGTGTGTGCGTGTTTTGTGTGTCCGCGGTGCGCGCCGAAGAAAAGGGGTAATTAGCGAATGATTGTTTGAAGTTGGAAAGATTGTTGGTATATTTGAGGTTGTTTGTTTACATTTTTTTTAGCTAGGATAGGGTGGTGATGAATGTCTTGGGCGAAAGCATTAGATCTTGGACGATAGAAGGAGTCGGTTCTGCATTTTTTTGTTCTTCGGAAGCCGGCTGTTTAGTGTTTTTATGTTCGGAGTAAGTACTGTTTTTATTCATTTTTGTTAGGCGCGTTCGTGAATGATAGAAAGTTTATTGTTTATCTTTGATTATAGTACGATAGTTTAGTTTAGTTAGGAGTTTTCGTAAGTTTTTTTTTTCTTTTTTATTGCAGGCCGTAGTTCCTCCTTTGGATTCCTTTATACTCCTTGGAGTTTTAGTTTGGCCTGGAAGGTGGTGTTTGCCAGCCGTGTGTATTAGATTGTATATGAATAGCTTGATGATGACGACCCGGACCGGACAATGAATTTAGGAATAGACTGCTGAAATACAGAATTTTTGAACGTTGATGACCTGGCTATAAAATACGGATTTCTCTAACGACAATTGATGACGACGACCACCGCATAAGATTGCACGGTCGAATTGGCCGTACGATAGTGTTGGCCAGTGCCAGTAGGCTACAACTGCGCAAGGACTGTTGCGTGTGAACCAAGAGGTTTTCTTGGTTTGCCATTACATTTTTCGTGTGTTGCAGAATATGATTGGTGTTTAGTATTAAGTAATTTATTTAGTCTTAAGTGTGATTGTGGTACTGTGCGTGGACTAACGGTGTTGGGTATATTAAAGGGATATTGTTTTTTTTTCGATTGTTGGCGTTCTCGGTACCCTCACGCACGGATACATATAGCAAATTTTGTTTTTTTTGTCTATTGAATTTATGATAAATTGTGATTGTTCCTGGTTTATGGCATATGGTGGATGGTTTGGTGATAAGTGATTTGTTTTAGTGTTAAGTCAGTTTAATGATTTGTGTTCTGTTTTTGGTTGCGTTAATATAGTTTTAAGGCTATGTTTTGTTTTCATTTTCCTTCTGTCCAAGAGTCTAGTTTAAAGTAAAGTAAGGGGAAAGTTTGTGTTGTGGGATATTTTGGAAGTAAGAATGATCAAGGGTGTGGGGGGTTTGTTTTTGTTGACATCCCGCTACATTGTGAGCTAAGTATTATGGGTTTGGGGAACCTATAGGCCTATCTGCTGTGTCATCAGCAGTCATTGCCTGGCCCTCCTTGGTCATAGCTTGGGTGGAGAGGGGGCTTGGATGCTGATCATATGTACATATGATCAGTCTCTAGGGCATTGTCCTGCTTTCTAGGGCAATGCCACTGTCCCTTGCCTCCTGAGTAGATTTCTATTGCTGATAAAAAATAAAGTATGTTGAAGTGTAAATTATATCTTAGTGCCTCTGTAAAAAAATAATATATTAATAAGATCCTTTTTTTCCTGATTATGAAGTTTAAATATCATGAAAACCTTTACCGTGGTAAAGCTATACTATTTCGGGCCATCCATACTAGGTTGGTTCTCTGTGAGCGATCATACGAAAATCTCTCACCATCACTAATATGCAGTCGCCAGTATGGTGATGAAAGCTGGCTAATCCCCAGCCATGAATTGACATATCTGAGGCCTTTGTCCTGCATTGGACTAGAAACGGTTGCGTTTGTTGTGGTTGTTGTTGTTGTCCTCGGTCATTTGATGCGTAAATATTGCGATTTATTAAATCAGGGCACTTATTACTGAGGCAATTAGTCGTAATTTGTAACGGCTAGATTATGCATCTATTAAAAGAGACCAGCCATCTTTAATAATCTCCAACGTTTCGGGGTTCGTGTACTTAGTGTTGATTTTCTTTTCACTTGAAGAGATATTTTTCTCTCTTACTGATAAGAGAAAATGAGAAATTAAATTTGCACGTTTTATATTTGTACCTATTGCTATCAAGGTCAACTCAAAGAGCTATGGAAAGAATACTGGTGGGAATAACACTTAAGAGAATGAAAAGGAGCAACATGGATAAGAGGACAAGCTAAAGTAGAGGATATTTTAACAACTTTTAAGGAAAAGAAATAGAATGGGCTAGACATATAATGAGAATAACAAATAATAGATGGACAAACAGAATAATAGAATGGGGCCCTAGAGTTTGCCAAAGAAGAAGGGCTGAGAGGAGAAAACAATTATTGACGAGCTAAAAAAACTTGGTGGTGTACACTGGCATAGAAAGACCATAAACAGACGGGATAGGAAGGACATGTCTGAGGCCTTTGTCATGCAGTGGACTAGCAACGGATAAGGATTATGATGATGATAATGCTATCAAAGCATAGACGAGCATATTTTCTTTTGCGACAAGTTAGCATGTTTATTTTTATCGTTTTTCCCGTTCAATGTGTTGGAATGTAAACTGATATCAGCTACTGAATGGAGACAGTTCATAGTTTATAGCCCCATTTTCTACTATTTATATAATCACTTTATTAAATACTTTTTATTTTTTAAAGTGTAAAATTTATTTAAAAATTCAAATATTTTAAAGAAATACTTAAAGTTATATGTTGCATGAAGCCATCATATCGTTTTATGAAATTCATAACTTGCAAAATAATTTAAAATCGCGTAGGAATTAAGGAGTGTTTTTTGTTATTGGATCAGCCCCCACGCTGAGCAGTTATCAGGCCATCATGAGTCCGGAATGTTAAACATCCAGTGAAAAAACATACAGCAAATTCTCTATCAAACCTTTTATTATTACTCATCAATCTCCATAGAAGCTTGACTATTTATTTGCAAACACCTGCCTACTAATACCCAGTCATTATCGTCTGTCTTACTTATCAAAAGATTAACTCTGCCTTCAAGGAAAATTTATACACGTCTAAGATTCACATTGGTACAGTTTCCCCACTCTGGAAACGAGGCCTCGTCCTGTTTAGAAAACCAGATTCAAATGACAGAGAAGGGAAAAGAGATTTGAATGCCATTAAGATTAAAGCAGAGTATCATGAGAGTGCGTTAGGAGGTCTGAATGTTTTGGAATTTTTGTTGCATTTCTTTCTCTTTTTGGTTTCTTGACTTCTGCTCTTCGTCTCTGTCTAATAGGAGCAACTTCATGGTACAGAGGCTATGGTACTACCCAAGAATAGAGAACAATGGTTTGATTTTGGAGTGTCCTTCTCCTAGAAGAGCTGCTTGCCATAGCTAAAGAGTCTTCTTCTATTTGGTGGTTGTTTTGATGTTTTCAAGTGCAGGAAACCAACAACCCTAACTTGACCCTTTTTCTAGATGAGATCCTCCTTTAGTCAAATGTACAGTTGAACACAGGCATTCCTGGTACACCTTGCTCTGAAGAATTGCACCTCGTGCCACCCTTACTGCGGGGTGAGTTACTGTTTAGCCCTGCCTATCATGTTTAATATCTCTCCCTACTCTAAATGGTTTGTTCACTCGCTGCGAAGTAAGGGTGCTTTAGTTAAATGTGAATAATAATGGATAAATACCCTTCTTCAACTTCCTTTTGCCAATAGTCATGATTATTTATATGGAGATAAAATAATAGGCCATCTATCATCCGTATCCTGTGCAGAGTTATACAAAATTAGACCTTTTACCACCTCCAAGGCCACCTTTTCCAATCTTCACCCTCTGGAAATGAATTGCCCTCTGGTCACTTGTATCTTTCATTTTTCTAGCAATTATTGTAAGTTTCTACTGCTTCTGATTTCCTGTTTATGATTCGTTCTGTTTGTAAGAGGCTGAAAATCTCTCCCTTCTTTGTTGAGCTCCTCTCTCCTTGCTTCTATTATCATCTCCACATGTTCTTCGGGTCTGGGCTATAAAGAGGCTTGAGGCCGTCGTTCCCACTTTACTTTCCTGCTGTGAAAAATTGAGGTCAAATCCCTAAGGACATGTTGGTGTTAATTTCTTAGAATATGGAAGTTTACTGTATATATATATATATATATATATATATATATATATATATATATATATATATATATATATATATATATATATATATATATATATATGTACTGTATATGAAGAAAAAAAACAGTGAGTAAAGAGTACCTCATTTTGGTGGTAGAACAATTCAGGGATTTAGAGTATGCATACTCTCCTGTATAATAAAGAGAAAGTGTCTGGCTATATATTTATTTCCTGTCACGCTGAGAGGCAGGGGGAAGTGAGTAGTCATATCCTGGTGAGAGTGAGTACCCAGAGAGGTAGACTCGAAAACTGTAATCTTCCACAAATTGCCAAACCAGCAGGTTGTAGTTAGGAAAGGGGGAGGGGGTGGGAAGGGTTGAATCTGTATAAGTATATCTAAATATTTATCAGTCATTTTTGACGGATTACGTGCACTACTATGGAATGGTATGGCATGTCACATCTTCCTAGACTGCCTAAGAAAATTCTACACTAATTGGACATTTATATATATATATATATATATATATATATATATATATATATATATATATATATATATATATATATATACATTAGATTCCCATTCATCCTTCAGCACTCGGTTAAATTGTTGCTCTTATTTCGCAGTCAGTGCAAATTAAATGAACGCTCGGCAACTCTCCAAAATGGCCCACAAAAGTTACCAGAAGTTTCTTTTAAATCACTTTGAACTTTTTCTTTCACCCACTCCTTTTGTTTCCAGTACAAATGGCGAATTTCGTTTTGTTTGGCAAATTCGAGGTATCTCAAAGTTGTAATGTAATTAACGTTCTTCGAAACTTTGTCTTGCAATGAGCAACAATGTTTTTCAGAAAGCATTAGAAAATTGTCGTCAACCTTAGCAACTATTTTCTACGTAGCCCAATCAGTGACTTTAGCAATTGCCAGTTAGCCATTTTTTTTTTTTATCTAACATTTTTGCTGACTGCATTTTGCTTAGGATCATTCGTTGTTTTACGTTGGGAAAATCAGAGCATGTGGAATCAGTTGCCAGAAAGCTGATGATTTTACTTGTTATTAATCCTCTTTGTCAAGATAAAGTAGAAAATACGTTATTTACATATTCAATCATTGAATCTCGTAAGTTGCCAAATAGTATCTATTGCCCTTTGATTTTGGATATGAAAGTGACTCAAACTTTTTTTATTTTTTAAATTGGATAGTGTTTTTGGTGTGAAGATGAATTGAAAATTGCTATTTTATGCATGGCCAACCACGAGTTGAATTTTTCCGGAATAAAAGTATATTTTATGAAGAAAAATCTAGGATATCTGTAATAGGAAACCGTATCATTTCTCTTCTTATTTTGTATATCAAGTATGCCTCTTTATTTCTATTTTGTTTATTTGTGTTGATAAGAGTACATACTTGGTTTATTATTATTATTATTATTATTATTATTATTACTTGCTAACCTACAACCCTAGTTGGAATAGCAGAATGCTACAAGCCCAGGGACACTAGCAGGGAAAAATAGCCCAGTGAGGAAAGGAAACAAGGAAATAAAAAAAGTAATTAACAATTAAAATACAATACCCCAAGAATAGGATCAACACTAAAATGAATATTTGATATATATAAACTATGAAATCTTTAAAAAGAATAAGAGGAAGAGTAATAAGATAGAATAGCGTGTCCAAGTGTACCCTCAAGCAAGATAACTCTAACCCAAAACAGTGAAGACCATGGTAAAGAGGCTATGGCACTACCCAAGACTAGAGAACAATGGTTTGATTTTGGAGTGTCCTTTCATTGAAGAGCTGCTTACCATAGCTACAGAGTTTCTTCTACCCTTACCAAGAGGAAAGTAGCCACTGAACAATTACAGTGCAGTAGAGAGAAGAATTGTTTGGTAATCTTAGTGTTGTCAGGTGTATGAGGACAGAGGAGAATATGTAAAGAATAGGCCTGACTCTTCATTGTACGTGTAGGCAAAGAAAAAAAGGAACCGTAACCAGTTAGAGGGATCCAGTGTAGTAATATCTGGCCATCAAAGGACCTAATAACCATGTAGCAGTAGTAACTCAATGGGTGGCTGGTGCCCTGGA
>NC_090749.1:65608884-65611384 GCF_036898095.1 Palaemon carinicauda
CTTGGAAGCTGATCACATGTATATATGGTCAGTCACTAGGGCATTGTCCTGCCTACAAGGGTAGTGTCACTGTCCCTTGCCTCTGCCATTCATGAGCGGTCTTTAAACCTTTAAATGTCTGAATTACAGGAAACCCTGAATTTTGAGTTGAACTGATGTAAACAATTTAGATTCTAATAAAGTCTTCTTGAATTATGCATAGTTTGAAATCTAATCCTTACCGTAAAGTTCCTCTTCGTAGTTTGTTTATGTATATTTAGGCGAATATCCTCAACACGCTGGAATAATCTGAATAATTTATTCCTAATGAATACAGAAGTGAACTTGGGATTAGTTAGTTAACATTGCTGGACTCTATTACATATGAATTGATACTTTATGCAGATAACGTTGGTTTTATTTTGAAACAGAAGAAAATTCTACTTTATTTTACGAAATTGAAATTACTATTATCTTATAAAAAATCTTCAAAACTATTTTTATGAAACTGCGTGAAGCTATTATTTTAAAATGAAATAGTTCAGAGTGAAGAAATCGTTTATTGTTAGCATTTGAATTTTGATATATGTAATAATATTTTTATTGTTGAATTTACTTGCTTTCGCCTGGCTGTAAAGTTGACAAAGTCAGGTAAGATTATATAAAAATGCAATTTGTTGAGGATATTAAATAGCATAGATTGTAGTTTATTGTAGCTTATATTCATGAGAAAAATATAAATATGCATATGTACATATAAATGTATGTGTGTAAATTACATAGCTATGAAGTTGTTATAATTTACAAAAATGATCATGTATTTTTCCACTGGTCTTATATCATTTATTTATTTATTCGATTTATGGGAAATATTTATCACACACACATATATGTATATATATATATATATATATATATATATATATGTATATATATATATATATATATATATATATATATATATATATATATATATATATATGTATATGTGTGTGTGTAAATGTATAAGTATATCCTTTTCTGAGTGAGGATAATTTAATTGGGTGAAAGGGTCTGTGTATCGCCATGATCAGCAAATCTGTACTATTCAGGGGCATCCGTACTAGGTTGGTTTGCTGTTGGCTATCTGTAAACGGTCCCATCCCTTGACATGACTAAGGACATAGAAGTGGTGTCAATATAAATAGTAATCTAGTGCAAATAACTTTTGTTTTCATTTATTCATGTTGTATGGTTTCAGATAAGTTATATGAATAAAGAATATATATAACTTGTTTCCTTTTTTTTTTTTTTTTTTTTTTTTTTTTTTAGCAACTTTATGAAAATATTACCGTGCCGACTTATTTGAAATTTTCAATAGGTATATACTATCACACGCAATAGACCCCATAGAATTGGCAACTCATAAGGTCAAGGTCACCCAAAAGGTCAAAATAAATTTTCACATTAACTCTGTCAAATATTCGATTTACGTAAAATCAAGACCAAAATCATTTCTTTCCCTGTGCAGAAGATATAAATTTATATATATATATATATATATATATATATATATATATATATATATATATATATATATATATATATATATATATATATATACATATATATATATATATATATATATATATATATATATATATATATATATACATATATATATATATATATATATATATATATATATATATATATATATATATATATATATATATATATAAAAATTTTAAAAATGTATAGTTTGGTAGATTAATATCTTCAAAGTTCAAGTGGGGTTGAATTATCTAGGTTACCAAATTTCCGAACTAATTTACAATGGTTTAATATTGACAGATAAAAAACAACATATAGGCTTTAAAATGATACCATGACCTTTGACTTTCTGTGACCTAGAAAGGTCAAATTCAACATTACTCGTTTACTTATTGACACAGACTTCAATTAAACAAAAAATTTAGAGCAATGGTAGTGTTGTGAAGGCTTAAAGGCCGCTCATGAATGGCAGCGGCAAGGGACAGTGACACTCCCCTATCTAGTAGGACAATGCCCTAGACACTGACCATGTATAAATATGATCATCGCCCAAGCCCCCTCTCCACCCAAGCTAGGACCATGAAGGGGAAGGCAATGGCTGCTGATGACTTAGCAAATACACCTATAGACTCCCCAATACCGCCATTCTTAGTTCGCAAGGCTGGTGAGGTTGCAGTGACCAAAGGAACTAACAATTAACTGGCGATCACCAGTTATTGACATTACCACAATGGCCACCACAACCCTTGTGAAGGTTCGCATTCAAGGGACGGAGTTTGTTTTAATCTAAATTACCTTTCAGTATAAGCGTGTTTCTATCATAGATAATAATGCATCTCTTTGCTAAGCATTGCGGAACAATATGACATACTGCACAGTGTAAGTGACAAGATACCTAAGCTACGCGTTGAGATACTACCAGTAGAGAGTTACTTGGTCCATTGACTGGCCAGATAGTACTATATTGGATCCTCTCTGTTTACGGCTC
>NC_090749.1:65613884-65616384 GCF_036898095.1 Palaemon carinicauda
AAGATGAAAAGATACGTTAGTTAGGATGAAAAAAACTCTCTCTCTCTCTCTCTCTCTCTCTCTCTCTCTCTCTCTCTCTCTCTCTCTCTCTCTCTCTCTCTCTGGTCAACATGATGAATAGCGAGAATCCCCAACCTCTGGGCAGCTCATCTTTAGAGAAGTAATTTGCGTTGGGACTAAAGTCAACATAATTTTTTTTTTATTATCAATGCTGTTGATATTCTGGTTTTATTGGATTTTTTTTATGTGGATTTTGTTGTTTTATTGGAATTTTTTATGTGGATTTTGTTGTTTTATTGGAATTATTAATGTCCCTTTTTTATAGTAATGCTAAAGACAAATGTTATTAATCTTAACCCAATATATTAACACAAAATATGACCTGTCCTCAAATCTGTAATTTTAGGTCAAGACTTAACAGTAGTTCTTTTACTTAAGACCAGATGGCTCTGCCACGCAATTCCGCCTCATGCATTGGACATTACTCACTGCAAGGAAACATTCTGCTTCATTTATATTTTCATAAAACTAACCTCATTAGTTTAGCTTTCCATTCCCACAAAATGAGGAATCTTTGCTCTTGACCTTGATGCTTTTTAAGAGGTTGACCCACATGTGTATTTTTCTTTATTTTTTAATTTTTTTTTTCACCTTGAGAATTAGTAATGTCACTAGATTAGGTAAGCAAGAATGTTGTAGATTACAGACCAATTTCTCTAACCCAATATTCTCTAAAATTTTGAAAGATCTTTTGGCAAATTGCCAAAGTAATCATCTGTTCATGAAATTGAGGTTTGACTTTCGTAAGAACTTCGTTGTTTGCAATTCCCTGTTTAAAGTTTCCCATTCTGAATAGAAATCCCTGATATTGGTCTGCAAGGTTTTCAGAAAGCCCTATTTCCACAAGTTGGATCAGTTGAGAGTTGTTGAATCCATTTTTTGTATTATTATTGATATTTTAGCTATTTGATTACAAAGTGCTGTTAATGGTCACTACAGTGATAACAGAATAGTGTCATTAGCCCCTTTCTTTACAAATTATATAGTCATGATGTGTGCCTCAGCCTCAAAAACTAGTTTGCTGCATATTCAGATGATTCTATTCTCTTCACATTGGTCACAGTTGTGGAGTAGAGGCCTGTGGTTGAATCTTTTAATAGAGATCTAGTTGAAAATATTATGTAATGTGATGCAAAATATTGGGTTTTGATATTATATCATAACAAAACTCAACGTTTGGTTATTAGTAGGCAAATTAATGAATGATTTGAATGAAGTTCTCAGACATCCTGACATCGTAGTAGCCAAAGAAAATTTGATTCTCCATGACCTGATTTTTTTCTAGATACATTCACCTTATTTGAAATTATATATATATTTTTTATTGAAAATACAATTTATGAGACATCCTTCTAATTCAATATCAAAAGAAAATATTTGAGTTTTCAAGGTTTTTACATACATCCATATCCCAAGGAATTTTTGTACTCTCAAATTTTGCAATATTTGGCGTGGTGATCTGTGTGCTCCTCTGCAACTGGGTCTCATCTTGAATTGTTAGACACAAATCTGAGATTATTTAATGTTCTTGTCCTTGCTTCCTTGATGTGGTGAAAGGGTTTTGTGCATCGCCGTGATGAACAAAACCCTACTACTATAGTCAGGGCCACCCATACCAGGTTGTTTGCTGTGAGTGATCAGATAAAAATCTCCCACCATCACCAATCTACACTGGCCAGCGTGATGATGAAATGACCAAACTCCAGACATGAATAATGAAATGTCTGAGGCCTTTGTCCTGCAGTTAACTAGAAACGGTTTGCATTTGTTGATCTTTAACACTGTCTACCAGTTACCTCATAAAAAAATTCGTAATTCTAAAATTCCCTTATATACAGGTATTCTCAAGAGTATACTATCATCTCTGGATTCAAAATTTACCTTTTATTTCAAAGGCTCATTACTATACGGTATTCTAAAAGATTCCTTCCTGCTGTGGCTAAATTGTGGAAGGATCTTCCACTCCAATCATTGAATCGATGAATTTCTAGAATACCAATATTGGTAATTTTGTTTCAATATTGTTTTTTATTATTTAATATGGTTTAATTTGTTTTTATTTCATTCCTTACTTTGGTTTCTTTTTCATTTTGTTCTTTACTGGTGCCCTAGAGTTTGTAGCTTTCTATATAAAGGATTGTAACTTGCCTGGTAAATGATTATGATAATTGAATTTTTTTTTCTTTTTAATGTGGTATGATGATCATGAGGATCATCATTATTATTATTGTTTTATTATTATTATTATTTTTATTATTATTATTATTATTATTATTATTAATATTATTATTAATATTATTATTATTATTAAGTGAATTATTTATTTTAGATGAAATTTATAGTTTTCTCAAATAAACCCTGCATATCATCATACCTAATTAAAAGATCTTTTAATATTTTCATTCTTATTAACAACTGATTTAGTCTTTATTTTTGTGGT
>NC_090749.1:65633408-65635908 GCF_036898095.1 Palaemon carinicauda
TTTGCCAAAAGACCGTACAAAAGTTTAGAGAATATTTGGTCACAGAAATTGGTCTGTAATCTAAAACATTCTTCGCTTACCTAATCTGGTGATATTACAAATTATCAAAGTAAATAAAAAAAGAAAAAAAAATAGTCACCCGTCTTTACTGAAAGTAAAGAAAATACACATTTAGGTTAATCTCTCTCAAAGCATCAAGGTCAAGGTCAAAGATTCTTCATTTTGCAGGGACGAAAAGCTAAACTAATGAGGTTAGTTTTATGAAAATCTAGTTGAAGCAGAATGTCTTATTGCTGTGGTTAATGTCCAATGCATAAGGCAGAATTGAGTGACAGAGCCATCTGGTCTTAAGTAAAGGAACTACTGTCAAGTCTTGACCGAAGATTGCAGATTTTATGATAGGTCATATTTTGTGTTAATATGATGACTTAAGATTAATATTATTCTTCTTTAGCATTACTATCAAAAAGTGACATTAAAAATCCCAATGAAATAACAAAATCAACAAAAAATTCCAATAAAACAACAAAATCAACATCATCGATAATAAAAAAAAAGAAAAAAATGATGTTGACTTTAGTCCAATTGCCAATGACTTCTCTAAAGATGACCTTCCCAGAGTTGGGGATACTCTGTATTCATCTGATTGACCAGAGAGAGAGAGAGAGAGAGAGAGAGAGAGAGAGAGAGAGAGAGAGAGAGAGAGAGAGAGAGAGAGAGTTTCATCTTAACTATTGTATCTTTTCATCTTGGATAGTGTGGTATCAGATTTTGTCCTTCCAGAAAATTATATAGAATGAGGTTCCTACTGGAATGCCAACTGCAACTTTGGTTACAGCCGCATAGTCATCTAACTACCTGGCACGTATTCAACTCCTTACACTAGCTATGGTTCTACGGGAATTTTCTTAAGTGCAGGATAATGCTACTGGTTTTAAAAGTGACACTATATATATATATATATATATATATATATATATATATATATATATATATATATATATATATAATATATATATATATATATATATATATATACTTGTATATATACAGATATTAAATTACTCATTTCTTATTCGAGTAATAACATTTATAACAATTTGCATCTTTAACGTTAACATATGACTGCTTTAGCATTTTATTATTGTTATTATTATTTGCTAAGCTCCAACCCTAGTTGGAAAAGCAGGATGCTATAATCCAAGGGGCTCCTACAGGGAAAATTACCCAGTGAAGAAAGGAAAGAGAACAGTAACATTAAAATAAATATCTCCTATATAAACTATAAAAACTTTAACAAAACACGAGGAAGAGAAATAAGATAGGATATTTTGGCCGAGTGTACCCTCAAGTAATAAAAACAATTATATTCATTATTGCTATAATGCATACACGCAAACACACAAGCACACATACATTGATTATATATATATATATATATATATATATATATATATATATATATATATATATATATATATATATATATATATATATATATATATCTGTGCGTGTGTGCGTGTGTGTAAGTGTGTGTTTGCATACGTGTGTGTGTGTTTGTATGCATGTGATCAAAGGCTAAATACTTTTTAAACTTGTTTCTACACCAATTAAGAGTGCGAAAACTAGTTTCCAAATATCCAAATATAATCAAATTTTCACCTGTTTCAAAAACACCATAACTTAGTTTCGAACCAAAGTAATTAATTTCAATGATGGATATTCATAATTCCATATATCATTGCTCAAGTTATGAAAATAATACGGTGATAAAGGAAAAATAAAAATAACCTAATAAATAATTCTAAGTCTAATTTATTTACCAAAAAATCATTTATATATAAATCAAAACATAATTATAAAACAACAAAAACAAAAACGCAAAACCAAATTTAATTTCAAATCTAGTGTTTAAAAAATGTAATTAAGGACACAATTTGATTATCTTTTCAGTTTAAATAAAAGAAAATAAAAACATGTAACCATTGCCCCAGTTTACAATCGTTTCAATTACACTTCCCAATTAACAAATAAACTCATTGGAAGATGTGAAAACGTTTGAATGTTTAAATTCATAGCTGTAATTTATTGTAAAACCAGACAATTAATGTTCGGCTGAGTAAATTGTATTTTCTGAACTGCGCGATTTATTCGAATCCAAAACACAGCGAACGAACCAAATACAATTTATATTTAAAACAGATAATTTTCAATTTTCAGATGATGAAAAGTTGAAGTTTCATGTATTTTTGTGTTCTAAATTTATCGATTTCTTTGCTACATAACAAAACATTTTACGCAATCACACGTAGTAGAATAGATAATCATTGCAGTAAACAATTTGTACATTCCTTACAAAATTATTGTATTACTACTTGTTTTAGCTACAATCCCAGCTGGAAAAGCAGGATTCTATAATAGCAAGGGCTCTAACAGGGAACATAATCCAGTGAAGAAAGGAAATAAGGAAACAAATAGAATAGTGTGCACGAGTGTACCG
>NC_090749.1:65648408-65668408 GCF_036898095.1 Palaemon carinicauda
TTAAAATTCTGGCAGGATCGAGAGACTCACACTTCTTGTAGGATCAAGTAAAATTATCCACTTACCAAATTAAATCGCCAGGACTTCGAAGGAGTAGGAGGAAGAGGCGCTGAGTGCTTGTTCAAAGGAAATATTTATCAATGTGTCTGGGAGTTAGCTAGCTTCTGTAAGCCAAATCTGAAGCTGTTATATATATATATATATATATATATATATATATATATATATATATATATATATATATATATATATATATATATATATATATATGAATGCATGCATGTATATATATATATATATATATATATATATATATATATATATATATATATATATATATATAGTGTATGTCCTAATCCTTGTATGAAGATATGTGCTTATACGTCAAGGTAAATAAACTTTTTAATCATGAAAATTCCACAAAACCTAACAATTCAGCATGTTGTTGTAGCAAGATTGCTTCTCTCTTGCGAGGGGTAGTCAACAGCCTTTGTGCGTTCATTTAGACGTGAGAGTGTCGGCTGTACACAGTGTATTCATGAAACTTTTGTAATAATGTGAAAAAAAACCCATATTCCCACGTCTCATTGACATGGGACATATGATTACAAACATGTAAATATCAACCACAATGGCATTTAATACTGACTTCTATCTTGAGATTATATAGCCACTGGAATTCATTTATAATAATAACTTCTGGCACGACAGAGACTTGAACTCGTGCCACTCAGCCGAAACCATGGCTACGAGGACTCTACTAACCGAGGCAGAAGCTATTACCATAAAGGAATTCCAGGGGATATATATTCCCAAGGTAGATTTCAGTATCAAATGCCATTGTGGTTGATGTTTACATTGATTAAAATCACGAGTGTTAGTATATGCCATTCTGAGTGTAGTACCTAAACGTGGTGAAAGGGTTTGTGCATAGCGATTATCAGCAAAGCTCTACTAGTAATGGTTCCAATACTAGGCTAGTATACTGTGAGTGATAGGAATAAGTTCTCCCAACATTACTAATCCGCAGGGGCCAGTGATATGATGAAAAGTGGCCAGACCCCAGAAATGAATAAGGATATGTCTGAGGTCTGTATTGGTTTTTTGTTGCATGTACACAAATATGTATGTATGTATGTATATATATATATATATATATATATATATACATATATATATATATATATATATATATATATATATATATATATATATATATATATATATATATATATATACATATATCTATCTTATCTATTTATATATATATATATATATATATATATATATATATATATATATATATATTATATATATGTATGTATATAATATTTCCGGTCACGCTCAATGGTATTAAGAGGGTTTGTAGTTAGAAAATGGGAAGGTAGTGGAATGGTTGAAGCTGTGTGTGTGCGTGCATATCTATCTAAATATCCACCCATTATTTTTGACTAGTTGCATACACTAACAATAAAGATAATAATGATAGTAACAATAATAACGTGAGAAGAGTGAAACAAATAATGTTAATCATTATTTCCTAATCTGGCTTACATTACTTGTAAACTTCATCTTTTATGTAAATTAGTCGACATAAAATGAATTGAAGAAAAATAAACATCAAATAGTATATCAAAACAATAAATACAACGAATGAAAATGAATGTTCATATTCATGATCCCACATGATCAAATTCTAAGGAAAGAGGTTTCTGGCATCTGCAAAGTCCCTCTAATTGAATATGAGTAAACATTTTTCAATTCGCCTATACTCTGGAAGTCGAGAAAATAAAAAAATAAGAATAAAAAAAAGGACAGCTCAGGGGAAAAAGTAATATCGGGAGATTAATCTCCCCCATAAAAAAAAAAAAAAAAAAAAACGCTCAGAGACAAAAGTAATATTGGAAAACAGATCTTTCTAGCAGCTGACAAGATTCACTCTGATTGGCCCAGCGTAGACAATAGTTGCCAATTAATCTTTACATGCGGAAGGCAAAAGTGACACGGTAGTTAAAAATAGCTTTCTATAAACTAGCAAGGATTTTGGGTAGTCTTTTAACCTACAATAAAAAAAGGAGATATGAATATTCAGCTATAATTAGGGAAAGGAACAATTATCTGTTAACAGAGTGATTGCTTGTCCAGGACACCAACCACCCGTTGAGTTACTACTACCAGAGAGTTATTGGGTCCTTTGACTGGCCAGACATTACTACATTGGATCCTTCTATCTGGTTACGGTTCTTTTTTCCTATCCCTACACATACACCGAATAGTTTGGCCTATTCTTTACCTATCCTCCTCCGTCCTTATACACCTGACAACACTAAGATTACCAAACAATTATTCTCTCTATGGGATAACTACTGCACTGTAATTGTTCAGTGGCTACTTTCCTCTTGGTAAGGGTAGAAGAGACTCTTTAGCTATGGTAAGCAGCTCTTCTAGGAGAAGGACACTCCGCAATCAAACTATTGTTCTCTAGTCTTGGGTAGTGCCATAGCTTTTAAACCATGATCTACCACTGTCTTGGGGTAGATTTCTCTTGCTTGGGGGTACACTCGAGCACACTATCTTATTTCTATGCCTCTTATTTTGTTATTTGTTTTTATTTATGAAATATTCATTTTGGTGTTGTTGCTGTTCCTGAAGTATTTCATTTTGATTGTTAAATAATTTTCTTATTTTCTTGTTTCCTTTCCTCACTGTGCTATTTTTCCCTGTTGGTGACCCTGGGCTTGTAGCATCTTGCTTTTCCAACTAGGGTTGTAGCTTCGCTATTAATAATAATAATAATAATAATAATAATAATAATAATAATAAGTACGTATTCTTATCAATGCAAATAAACAAAATTAGAAACAAAATGGCAAAATACACAATAAGAAGAGTAGTGATAGGGTTTCTATTACAGATATACCAGATTTCTCTTCATAAAATATAGTTTTAATAAGGAAAAATTCAACTGCAGAAAATTGCTTCAGTGACAGCCCTCGTGATTGGTCATGCATAAAATAGCAATTTTCAATTCATCTTCACACCAAGGTGTGAGTCACTTTCAAAGCCAAAATCAAAGTGCATTAAAATACTATCTGGCAACTTACGAGATTCAATGATTGAATGTGTAAATAAAGTATTTTCCGATTTATATTGAAAAAAAGGATTAATAACAAGTAAAATCGTCAGCTTTCTGGCAACTGATTCCAGTTGCTTTTATTTTCCCAACGTAAAACAACGAATGATCCTAAGTAAAATGCAGTCAGCAAGAATGTGCGATATACTAATAGGCTAACTGGCAACTGGAAACAGTTACTGATTGGTCTACATAGAAAACAGTTGCTGAGTCTGACGACAATTGCAAGACAAAGTTTCGAAGAACGTTAATTACATTATAACTTTGGGATTCCTCGAATTTGCTAAACGAAACGAAATCCGCCACTTGTACTGGAGACAAAAGGAGTGGGCGAAAGAAAAAGTTCAAAGTGATTTAAAAATAGCTTCTAGTAACTTTTGGGGGCCATTTTGGAGAATTGCCAAGTGTTTATTTCCTTGGAACTGACTTTGCGAAATAAGAGCAACAATTTAACTGAGTGCTGAAGGATGAATGGAAATCTAATAAATAGTGTATAATTTTTTCTAAGGCATTCAAAGAAAACATGACAAGCCCTACCATTCCATACTAGTGTACATAACCTGTCAGAAATGACTGCTAAATATTTAGATATACACACCCAGATTCAACCCTTCCCACCCCTCCTCCTTTCGTAACTACAGCCTGCTGGTTTGGCAATTTGTGAAAGATTGCAGTTTCGAGTGTACCCCTCTGGGTACCCACTCTCACCAGGATATGACTACTCCTTCCCCCCTTCCACTCAGCGTGAAAGGAAAGAAATATATAACCTGACACTTTCTCTTTATTATATAGGAGAGTATGCGTACTCTATATCCCTGAATTGTTCTACCACCAAACTGAGGTTTTCTTTACTCACTGTTTTTATCATATATATATATATATATATATATATATATATATATATATATATATATATATATATATATATATATATATATATATATGTATATATATATACATATATATATATATATATATATATTATATATATATATATATATATATATATATATATATATATATATATATATATATATATATATATATATAAACTTCCATATTAATACCAACATGTCCTTAGAGATTTGACCTCAATTTTTCATAGCTGCAAGTTAAACCTGACATGACAGCCTCAAGCCGCTTTCTAGCCCAGACCTGAAGAACATGTGGAAATAGTAAGGGGATAGGTGGCCTGGAAGGTACAACAAGGTCTAATTTTGTATAACTTTGCACAGGATACGGATTATAAATTACCCTTTATCAAATCTTCATATAAGGAGGGTATTTATGAATTATTATGTACATTTACCTAAAGCACACCTTACTCTGAAGAAGTGCACCTTGTCAAACCCTTACTTCGCAATGAGTAAACAAATCAAATAGAGTAGGGAGAGATAGTAAACATGATAGGCAGGGCTAAACAATAACCCACCGCACAGTAAGGGTGGTACGAGGTGAAATTCCTCAGAGCAAGGTGTACCATGAATTCTTGTGTCCAACTGTTCATTTGACTAAAGGAGGATCTCATCTCGAGAAAGGGTCAAGTTAGGGTTAGTGGATTCCTACACTTGACAGCATCAAAACAACAAACAAATAGAAGTAGAGGACTCTTTAGCTATGGTAAGCAGCTCTTCTAGGAGGACCCTCCAAACTCAAACCATTGTTCTCTAGTCTTGGATAGTACCATAGCCTCTGTACCATGGAAGTTGCTCCCATCAGACAGAGACGAAGAGCAGAAGTCAAGAAACCAAAAAGTGAAAGAAATGCGACAAAAATCCCAAAACATTCGGCCCTCCTAACGCACTCTCATGATACTCTGCTTTAATCTTAATGGCATTCAAATCTCTTTTCCTTTCTCTGTCATTCGAATCTCGTTTTCTAAACAGGACGAGGGCTCGTTTCGAGAGGGGGGAAACTGTACCAAGTTGAATTGTGGCAGTGTATAAATTTTCCTTGGAGGCAGAGTTAATCTTTTGATAAGTGAGAGACGATAATGACTGGGTATTAGTAGGCAGATGTTTGCAAATAAATAGGCAAAGATTGTATGGAGATTGATGAGTGAGAATAAAAGGTTTGATAGAGAATTTGCGGTATGCTTTTTCACTGGATATTTAACATTCCTGACTCATGATGGTCTATTAGCTGCTCAGCGTGGGCGGTGATCCAATAACAAATAGTCTTTAACTTTAACGCGATTTTAAATGATTTTACAAGTTATGAATTTCATAAAACAATTTGATAGCTTCATGCAATATATAACTAAGTATTTCTTTAAAATATTTCAATTTTTTAAATTAATTTTAGAGTTTCAACAATAAAAACTATTCAATAAAGTGATAATATAAATGGTAAAAGGTAGGGCTATAAACAATAAATTGTCTCGATTAGGTAGCTAATATCAGTTTACATTCAAACACATTGAACGGAAAAAACCGATAAAAATAAACATAAAATATTATTGCAAAAGAATATGCGTTCCAGTTTATACCTTGAGAGCATTATCCTCAGCTGTTGTTAGTCCACTGCATGAGAAAGGCCTCAGACATGTCCTTCCTCTCCCATCTGTTTATGGTCTTTCTATGCCAGTGTATACCAGCAAATTTTCTTAGCTCGTCAATAATCGTTTTCTCTTCTTTCCCTTGTTTCTTTTGCAAACTCTAGGGACCCATTCTGCTATTGTGTTTGTCCATCTGTTATCTTTCATTCTCATTATATGTCTTACACATTCCATTTCTTTTTCTTACTCTACTTTAACTTGTCCTCTTTTCCATGTTACTCCTTTTCATTCTCTTAGTGTTATTCCCACCATTAGGCTTTCCAAAGGTCTTTGAGTTGAACTTGATAGCAATAATGTAAAAATATAAAAGATAAGACTTTAATTTTTCATCTTCTCTCATTTATCAGTAAGAGAGAAAAACATTTCTTCATATACACCTTTGTTCAGGCGGAAAGGTAACCAACACTAAGTACACGAACGACGAAACATTGTAGGTTTTATAGATGGCTTGTCTCTCTTCATAAATGCACAATCTGGCCGATACAAATTACGACTAATTGCCTCATTAATAACTGCCCTGATTTAATATATCGCAAACTTTACGCTTCGAATGAGCAAAGACAACAACAACAACAACAAACCAAACCGTTTCTAGTCCGATGCAGGACAAAGGCCTCAGACATGTCAATTCATGGTTGGGGATTGGCCAGTTTTCCTCACCACACTGGGGAATGCATATTGGTCATGGTGAAAGATTTTTGTATGAACGCTTACAGCAAACCAAACTAGTATAGATGGCCGAACTAGTATTCATCCCCACACTGGCTACTGCAAATAGGTGATGGTGCAAGATTTTCGTATGATCGCTCAAAGCAAACCAACCTAGTATGGATGGCTCGAACTAGTATAGCCTTACCATGGTAAAGGTTTTCATCTTACACAGAAATATCCTTTTCAAGATATTTAAATTTCATAAGCAGGACAAAAAGGATCTTATTAAATTTTTTTTTTTTTTTTTTTTTTTTTTTTTTTTTTTTTTACAGAGGTTCTACGATATAATTTACACTTTACACACTTTATTTTTATCAGCAATATCAATCTACTCAGGAGGCAAGGGACAGTGGCATTGCCCTAGCAAGCAGGATAATGCCTTAGAGACTTACCAAATATACATATTATCAGAGCCCAAGCCCCATCTCCATTCAAGCGAAGACCAAGGAAGGCCAGGCAATGGCTGCTGATGACTCAGCAGATAGACCTATATGCTCATTCAAAAGCCCCAATTCTTAGTTCACAATGATGGTGAGGTTACAACGACCAAAGGAACTAACGAGTTTGAGCAGGACTCGAACCCCAGTCTGACGATTACCAGTCAGGAACGTTACCACATAGGCCACCACCACCACTCAGAGGTAAGCCATTTTTCTTTTTAAATACGAATATCATTTAAACGGGGGTTTGAGGTGTCCTAACAGAAATGTCCCTGCCTGGCGATCTGCTGTTCTGGGGTTCGAACCCTGCTCAAGCTCTATAGTTTCTTGCAGTTTGTGCAACCTCAACATCCATGTGATTTAAGGAGGAGAGGGGGCTTTGGGGGCAATAGGTCTTCCTGCTGAGTCATTAGCGGCCATTACCTGGCCCTCCCTGGTCCTAGCTTGGGTAGAGAGGGGCCTTTGGCGCTTGATCTTATGTATATATGGTCGGTCTTTATGACATTGAATTAAATATAAAATTCAGGCCTTAAGCCAAGCACTGGGGAATCAAAGGCCGTTCAGCACTATATAATGCAAATTAATCAACCATACCCGTACTCTCACATTTGGTATAATTTTAGCTTCTAAAATCAGTCACACAACTTTCATACAATAATATCTAGGGCATTGTCCTGCTTGCTAGGGCATTAGCAGTCTCTTGCTTCTGTCATTCATGAGCGGCTTTTAAACATCTTCGGTTGAAGATGTCTTATCAGTTTATTTTATTTCAATTCATAGTTTATGCACGGGGATGTAGTTGAATTTAGGATATGCTTTACTAAGCAAAACCCAGCTAATAAAGGTCTTTGTATTCATCTTCATTCTCTAAGTGATAGGAATACAAAACTTGTTGGAGAATTGATCTTTTAATCGGTGGAATATTGGTCTTGGTTGACGTCATCCACCACCAAAAGCCCTCTTATCTAAGACATCTCTTCCTATCAAAGACGCTTTAAAGCAGTAACATTTACTTTTTAAGACCTACACAATCTTTTCTTTTACTCCAGAAGATATACCAGTTCGCTAAGTAGGTACTTATGTACAGCCAAGGAGATCTGAGAGATTTTCTCTGGGAATAAATGGACGTATACATTTGCCATCTCGACTTCGGGAAATGTTCGCTCCAAGAAGGTTACCCGAGATGAGGTTAATGGTAGCCTACTCAAAGCCCCAGCCCTCACCCCCATCCCCGAGGGGGGAGGGGAGCCTCTGCCCATTCACCACATTAGTAAGTGCGTTCTCGTATACTCAAATGACCGGAGGAGAAGAACTCCAGTTTGTTTGTTTGTACTTAACTTTAGAGCACAATATGTTGAGAGATCCTGTTTGGATCTTTCATTTCCTTATCTCATATCTCTCGGTATTTCCTTTGCAGTAAGCATGATGAAATGGAAGACTACTTTCTGAGAGATTTATTAACTTATAAGGATATTTCATAAAGTTCTCAATTACCGACCCGTTCTGAATGGGGACAACTTAATTGAGTGAAAGGGTTCACATGTCGCCATGACCAGTAAAGCTATATTAGTCAGGGGCACTAATACTAGGTTGGTTTGCTGTGAGCGATCAGACAAAAATAAACCACCATCACCAATCCACATTGGCTAGCTGGGTGATGTAAGCTGGCCAAACCCTACACATGAGTTGACATGTCTGAGGCCTTTGTCCTGCAGTGGAATAGAAACAGCTGCATTTGATCTTGTATTCCTAGAACCCTCATAACAATGGCTACGTTTCCCCACAACTACATAAGCAAGTGCATATTTACATACATGTTCACTTAAATTCTCTTTGATTCTTCAGTTTGTCATTTTCCTTTTTCTTTTTAAATGCTGTATGTTCAATTGACTCTCGGTCAGCGAAGTGAAGCATCATCCAGTCTGATAGATTAAGCGGTGTTGACACGGTTGAATGGTTCATCGAACCCGGTTGTGGAACCTGTTTGTCAAACGGTTTGAAGAGTCTGAGTCAGCTACAAAATACATAACGGTTGCGGAAAATGAAACCCACCAACAAGAATCATGCGAGAACAAACTTTCTTCGAACCGTTCGACAACCAAATACCAAATACCCCATTCTCAAGTTCGAACATCACTTCAAGCATTTGTCTATCGAACCACTTTCAAAGAACTGTTCGACCGAGTAAACCAACATTTACACAGATCAGTGTCCGCAAACCAACACCAGAAACCATACTGCATAACAGCTAAACTTGCTCTGTTGACGTTCAATTCTCATTAAGGCCCATTACAGCTTGGGCCTTCATGAAGATCAAGTGTCTAACCCTATTTATAACATATATATATATATATATATATATATATATATATATATATATATATATATATATATATATATATATATATATATATATACCTTTCCTGTGACGTTCAGGGAAAGAATGAGTAGTCATACCCTGAAGAGAGGGGATAAACAGAGTGGTACATTCAGACACTGCACTCTCCCACAAATTGGAAAACCAGTGGGTTGTTAGGAAAGAGGGAGGGGGTAGAAGAGTTGAATCAGTGTGTATATCTAAACATATAAATACTCCAAAAGGATCAACCCTCCAAAATCAAACCATTGTTCTCTAATCTTAGGGTAGTGCCATAGCATCTGTACCATGGTCTTCCACTATCATGGGTTAGAGTTCTCTTGCTTGAAGGTACACTTGGGCACACTGTTTAATCTTATTTTTCTTCTTTTTGTTTTGTTATTGTTTTTATAGTTTATATAGAAGATGTGTATTTTGATGCTGTTACTGTTATCAAAACATTTTAATTTTCCTTTATCCATTCCTCACTAGGCTAAAATAATAATAATAATAATAATAATAATAATAATAATCATCATAATAATAATAATAATAATAATAATAATAATAATATTCTTTACATTTGTACAACCACCGTTACTATTATCAATTTCACTATCATCATACTACTCCGCCAGATCACATTATTGCCTGTCTAAAGTTCAAAGGTAAGCGTCCAAGTAACTCTAGCCCGGCGGGTTTGATTGCAAAGCCAGCTGAAGGTGAACAAATCTAGAGAGTAGGCACTTTATTATCCAGCCCTACCTGAGGCGTTTAGGTATAGGGATAGTAGCTTTAGTAGAGCCGAGGCTGTGGTTGATTCTGATATCCCTGTGCTGTGTTTTTAAGGGAAGATATAAGGTGATGCTTTTTTAAGGTGGAGGGTTTTATTAGAGCAAGATTTAAGGTGAGAGGTCGTGTTAGGTTGACTAGATATAGTTGAAGGAGTTTTCTTTAAAAATAGCACAGAAAGGAGAGAAAATAACGAAATAAACAAACTACGAGAATTAATAAATAGAAAAAAAGATATTTCAATATCAGTAACAACGACAACATTGATCTATCATACATAAGCTATTAGGATAGACTCATGTCACCCTGTTCAGAAAAAGATAAAAAATAAAAAACGTTTTTGTGTATCACCATGATCAGCAAAGCTGTACTAGTCACGGGATTCCATACTAGGTTTTTTTGCTGTAAGCGATCAGTTAAAAGCTTCCCACCATCACCAATCCACACGGGCTAGCGGGGTGATGAAACCTGTCCAAACACCAGACTTGAATAAGGACATGTCTGAGGCCTTTGTCCTACAACGGACTAAAAACAGCTAAATTTGTTGTTTTTTCTTGTTGAGCTAATAGAAACCTTAATGAAATAACTTAAAATATGAGATGATTCTGAAGAAGAAATCTTTTGATTTTGTTAATACTTCAGCAGTAATGAAAGCTCTTCAGAGACAAGGAATAGAAGACTCATTTAGGACAAATATTAGAGTGAAACCTATAGTGAAAATACGAGAGAGAGAGAGAGAGAGAGAGAGAGAGAGAGAGAGAGAGAGAGAGAGAGAGAGAGAGAGAGAGAGAGAGAGAGAGACTCACATAATGGACAGTGTAGAAAACCTGAATCTTCGACAGTTTCAAGGTTAAATCGATGGAATACCTAAATAACAAGTAACTGTGACAGCGTGACACTTCGACACTTTCACACACAAATTGAATTCTTCCATGAGTAAATTTCTTCATTCTTTTGGAAATAACTACTTCAAATATCTTCAGTGTTCCGAACTTGATTCATTTCATGGGGTCTGTAATTTTTTTTCTGGATTTAGGGTCAGCAGGCAATAGTAGACAGAAAACTATGTCAATGACTACACATTCCACGTGACCGCTAATACATTAGGCCATGCCAGGTCACACGAGAGAGAGAGAGAGAGAGAGAGAGAGAGAGAGAGAGAGAGAGAGAGAGAGAGAGAGAGAGAGAGAGAGTATTACTGTGAACATGAAGGTTTCAACTTCAAAGCTATACATACATTATTGTCTCAAGTTTTCAAGTAACGGAACTATCTTTAACAATACCACATAAGAATAAAATGTTATGATCACTTTTTTTTTATTAAATCTTCATACAAATACGCACACACATATACACAAGAATTTATATATATATATATATATATATATATATATATATATATATATATATATATATATATAGATATATATATATATATATATATATATATATATATATATAGATTTATATTTATATTTATATTTATATTTATATATATGAATATATATATAAAGTATTTATATATATATATATATATATATATATATATATATATATATATATGTAAATATAGATATATATATATATATATATATATATATATATATATATATATATATATATATATTTATATATATATATATATTTATATTTATATTTATATTTATATTTATATATATGAATATATATATAAAGTATTTATATATATATATATATATATATATATATATATATATTTATATATATATATAGATATATATATATATGTAAATATATATATATATATATATATATATATATATTTAAATATATATATATATATGTATATATATATGTGTGTGTGTATGTATATTAGTGTGTGTGTACATATAGAAATGAGGAAAGCCAACACGTGATACACAGAAAATATGTACTATAGCCATGAAAAGTCAAATAAAGTCTTTTAATTTTTCCTTTCGTGATTATAACATATATATATATATATATATATATATATATATATATATATATATATATATATATATATATATATATATATATATATATATATATATATATATATATATATATATATATATATATATATATATATATATATATATATATATATATATATATATATATATATATATATATATAAATATATATATATATATATATATATATATATATATATATATATATATATATATATATATATATATATATATATATGTGTGTGTGTGTGTGTGTGTGTGTGTGTGTGATATAAATAGATATATACCATTATGAACGGACATAACCCTTTACCCCTTCAGTAGAAATGAAATGGTCATAACTAAATTCTATTGAAAACAACTATACAATGGAACAATTTCTATTAAAACAACCTTAATGCTAAATATTTAATGTGAAGGTGTATAGGTACTATTTAAAAGCCCCATAAGAAATATCAAAGCTTTTAGAACCCTCAATAAAACATATAATTACTCAAAGTAAGCAATGATAATTAATTTTCCAACACAAAAGGCGTAAAGAATGAAGAAAGCTAATTAATTTCAAGATGTGAAATAGCGAAATAATAAAAGGAAAGGAGATATAATCAATTTTGTGATACACAATGGAACGTTATTTTTTAAACAATGATGCTAATTACTTCTTTGACCTTCAATGGCGAGGAAACAAAGACGGTAAAGCTACTTGCAGTTATACAATCAATTGATGAGGATGCTAAATAAAAAGTGATGGCAAAGCCAAAGCGTTAAGGCTACATCATCATGAAATCAAAATAACGTCTAATGAAAACTACATAAATTACATCATATAATTAAAATGATGTCAAGGCAAAACTACTGAAATTATTTAATAAAAATAAAATGTCAAGGTAAAATACAGAAATTATATCATAAGAATAAAATAATGTCAAGACCAAACTACAGAAATTACATAATGAAAACAAAATGACGTCAAAGCCCAAACTAAAGAAATTACATAATAAAAACATAATGATGTCAAAGCCCAACGACAAAAATTACATAATACAAAATAAGAAAATTTAAAACCAAACAACATAAATTACATAATACAAAATAAGAAAATTTAAAACCAAACAACATAAATTACATAATAAAAACAAAATGACATCAACCCAAAACTACAGCAATTACATCATAAAAACAAAATGATGTCAATGCCAAACTACAGATTTTACATAATTAAAACCTAATGATGTAAAAGCCAAACTACAGAAATTACATAATAAGAATAAAATGATGTCAAAGCAAAACTACAAAAATTACACCATGAAAATAAAATTGTCAAACCAAAACCACAGATATTACATCACAAAAACAAAATGTCAAAGATAAACTACAGAAATTACATCACAAAAACAAAATGATGTCAAAGCAAAACTACTCAGGCTACTTCACCTTTTAAATTGTGTCAAAGGCAAACTACATAAGCTACTTGGTCATAAAAATACAATGTTGTTAAACTAACATCAACAATAACTAACCTTTAAAAACAATGGCGTAAAAAAAAAAAAAAAAAAAAAAAAAAAAAAAACATCAAAACCGAAATATTTCTTGTATAAAAATAGTGTTAAATAAAAAGACAAATGTAGGCAGCCTCTACGCATCGACATCTGGACACAAAATGGCGCCCTGAAAGCCATTAACTCAACGGCCACAAACGATGCATTTACCGCAATGGAGCCTCGTACTGCAAGCTGCGATTAATTATAAACGCGAACGGGCGGTAGAAACAACAGTAACACACGCCACTTATTAACCTAAGTGCAACCTGTGACGCCATTAAATAAATTCCGGGTCTATTTTTCAGGGGATTTTAGTGCTCGCTTGAGTTATGAGCTCGACAATACAGGAAACTTTCACAACTCTAATATTCATGGATATGAGATCGGTGGGAACATGTGAATATTTCAAACAATAATCATGACGTTGATAATAATGATTTTAAGGCTCTCATTGCTAATATTTGTTTCTCGGGACAAAATATAACAATTGTGAAATTGAAGAAGGAATAATACATTTCCAAATTACATTTACGAGAGAGAGAGAGAGAGAGAGAGAGAGAGAGAGAGAGAGAGAGAGAGAGAGAGAGAGAGAGAGAGAGAGAGAGAAAATATATACTATATTCGTGTGAAAATGCAAAATACTTACAATTTATGAAAAAAAAATATTTTGACCTTTCCAAGGGAAAATCTCAAAGTAAATCTACTTTCTGTTTATTATACATAAACAGAAAATTATATGATTATATACAATACATAAACATTATATATATATATATATATATATATATATATATATATATATATATATATATATATATATATATATATATATATATATATATATATATATATATATACACACAATTGATAGGCATATCCCTTCTCGTGTGCTAAGGTACCGAATGAAGGACAAACTGTGGTTCAATGATGATTGTAGACGTACTTATTTGGAGAAGCAGGAGGCCTATCACCTTTGGAAGGGTAACAGATCAGATTTGACCTGGAACCACTATACTCAGCTTCGAGCTTTTGCTCAGAGACTTTATGCCTCAACTGAAAAGGAGTACAATTTAATCATAAAAGAAACCCTCTCTGGTACAACTCAGGAACATAAATGGTGGTCTACCCTTAAATCTGCACTCTTTGGTATAGAGGCAACAGTTCCTCCTTTACTTAAACCGGATGGCTCAGTCACTCACTGTCCAAAGGAAAAGGCAACCCTTTTGGCAGATGTTTTTGACAGTAAATAGAGTAATGAAAAACTTGAACTTCCTCATTCCTGTTTTCCTAAGGCTAAACTAACTAGTTTAGCTTTTCGATCTCGTGAGATTAAAGCTCTGTTGATGGACCTTGATGCTTATGGAGGTGTAGACCCAAATGGTATTTTTCCTTTGTTTTGTATAAAGACAGCAGATTTCTTAGCTCCAAAGTTATCTGTTATTTTGCGCAAGTTAGCAAGAAGAGGAGCTTTTAGCACTTGTTGGAGAATTGGTAATGTTACTCCTCTATGTAAATGTGTTTGTGGTAGCTCAAGTCCCACTGATTACCGCCCAATTTCCATAACTCCCATATTATCTAAAGTTTTTGAACGTCTTCTGGCAAAACGTCTTAATAGGTTTGCTGAAGGTAATCATCTATTCCCTAGTTTGCAATTTGGTTTTCGTAAAGGCCTTGGAGCATGTGATGCCCTTCTTAAAATCTCCAATGCAGTACAGAAATCCCTTGATTGTGGTCGGGAAGTTCGTATGATTGGCCTTGATTTTAGTGCTGCCTTTGACCGTGTTAATCATGAGGCCCTTGTTTTCAAACTGAAACAGTTGGGAGTGGGTGGGTCGTTTCTTAGCATTATTACTGATTTTTTAAGTAGTAGATCTCAAAGAGTTGTTGTTGATGGGCACCATAGTGAGTATAGGAATGTGATATCTGGTGATCCACAGGGTAGTGTTCTTGGCCCATTACTTTTCATACTATATACACATGACATGTGGTTTGGCCTGGAAAATAAGCTTGTGGCATATGCAGATGATGCTACTCTCTTTGCATCAATTCCATCCCCTGAATGTAGATCTGGGGTTGGTGAATCCCTTAATAGAGACTTATTTAAAATTAGTGCATGGTGCAAATTATGGGGTATGAAGTTGAATCCTAACAAAACTCAAAGTATGATTGTAAGTAGGTCAAGGACGGTGGCTCCTCAACATCCGGATCTCAGTATTGATAATGTTTCTTTAAATTTGTATGACTCTTTCAAAATTTTAGGTGTGATTCTCGACAGCAAATTTACTTTTGAGAAACATATACGGTCTGTGTCTTCTTCAATTACACAAAAAAATTGGCTTATTGAGAAAGTCTTTTAAGATATTCGGTGATCAATCTATTCTGAAGAAGTGTTCTAATTCTTTTATTCTACCTTGTTTTGAGTATTGTTCTCCTGTCTGGTCTTCAGATGCTGATTCTCATCTTAATTTGTTGGACAGAAACTTACGGTCTATGAAATTTCTTATTCCTGATCTAGAGATTAATCTCTGGCACCGTCGTTCAATTAGTTCATTATGCATGTTGCATAAGATTTTTCATAACTCTGACCATCCTTTACATTCAGATCTCCCTGGACAATTCTATCCTGTTCGTAATACTAGGCAGGCAGTTAATTCTAATAGCCAGGCCTTCTCCATCATAAGACTCAATACTACGCAGTAATCTAGAAGTTTTATTCCAGCTGTTACCAAGTTGTGGAATGATCTTCCTAATCGGGTTGTTGAATCAGTAAAACTTCAAAAGTTCAAAGTTGGAGCAAATGCTTTTTTTGTTGACCAGGCGGACATGAGTCTTTTTATAGTTTATATGTGACATATTTGTTTTTGACGTTGTTAATAGTTTGTATATGACATATCTCTTTTGACATTACTTTTTTTAGAATGATTTATTGTTAATTTGTTCTCTTCAGTTATTTATTTCCTTATTTCCTTTTCTCACTGGGCTATTTTTCCCTATTGGAGCCCCTGGGCTTATAGCATCTTGCTTTTCCAATTAGGGTTGTAGCTTGGATAGTAATAATGATAATATATATATATATATATATATATATATATATATATATATATATATATATATATATATATATATATATATATATATATATATATATATACCAGCTAGAATCCCTTTCCCCATTCTCTCCATGTCCATCTGCCAATAAATCTCTCAATCCTGCACCAGCCCAAAGTTACACCACGAAACCTTTCTCTCTCTCTGCCTTATATTCTCCGACTCAATATACCTCCAGAGCCGCTCACTACGTCCAGTGGTGTTGGTGAGGATTACTTTTCCTATTCCAGAAAGCTAAAACACAGGGAGAATCCCAGGAAAACCACCAGGAATATTGCGTACAATTTCCAAACTGTCTCTCCTGGGAGAAGAAGGACGATGGAAGGGAAATGTCAAAGCCTGGTCAAATGTGACCTCAGGTCGCTTGAGGGATTGGGCATTCGAGGTCACCTAAGCTATAGTGTAATGGATATTTAGATTAATGGTTGTTATTACATTATTATCATATGTCTACTTATGTACGCGACCCGTCAAAAGTGGTGGATAGATATCTAGGTATGCACACACAGATTTGACCTTTTCTACTTCCCTCTCCCCAGCATATGACTACTCCGATTCAATCCTCCCCAAGGGATGGGGAGATATCGATTGGTCATACGTTTGGTGATGCCACTCAGTGAGACAGGATATATATATATATATATATATATATATATATATATATATATATATATATATATATATATATATATATATATATATATATATATATATATATATAGATATATAAATATATATATATATATATATATATATATATATACATATATATATATATATATATATATATATATATATATATATATATATATATATATATATATATAATGTGTGTGTGGTTGGCATAGGTTTATCACAGCAATCTTAAGTTAGGTACCCAATATCATCCCACTGCCAACAAGTTACTGGGCTCAGCATTCAATGACACATCCATCAGGGCACGAGACTCCTGACATTAAGGGTAATTTGGAATCATCCACTCGACCCGTCTCATGTAATTGGCTAGTTTCCTCGTTTAATTGGTATTCGAGTGCCAACCTAAATCCGAAGTTGGCACTCCTGCTCTGCGGAGCAAGAGATCTTTTCCACTATATTAAATCAATGGATATTTGATGGCAGGTGAGTTGCCTTGACCAAGGAGTCGACGTCTTGTTCTTAATGACTTTGTAATTGATCCTTGGAAGAGGATGGGTGGGGAAAGCTGCTTTTTGGAGCCAATGTTTATAGGCTGAACATTAGAAATAGTTTTTGGGACACCTTATGGAGCCCAGGATCACCGTATTTCGTCCATAATATTCGATTCCAAAGAGATTATTATTATTATTACTTGCTAAGCTTCAACCCTAGTTGGACAAGCAGGATGCTATGAGCTCTGTGGCTCCAACAGGGAAAATAGCCCATTAACACTAGTAACATTAAAATAAATATTTCCTAAATAAAATAGACAAAACTTTAACAAAACATGAGGAAGAGAAATCAGATAGAATAGTGTGCCCAAGTGTACCCTCAAGCAAGGCAACTCAACCCAAGACAGTTGAAGACCATTGTACAAAGGCTACGGCAATACCCAAGACTAGACAACAATGGTTTGATATTAGAGTGTCCTAAGAGTCTCCTCAAACCGTACCAAGAGGAAAATAGCCAATGAACAATTACAGTGCAGTAATTAACTTCTTGTGAGAGGAAGAATTGTTTGGTAATCTCAGTGTTGTCAAGTGTATGATGACAGAGGAGAATCTGTAAAGAATAGGCCAGACTATTCCGTATATGTGCAGGCAAAGGGAAAGTGAACCGTAATCAGAATGAAGGGTCCAATATAGTACTTTCTGGCCAGTCAAAGGACCCCTTAACTCTCTACGGGTAGTATCTCAACGGGTGGCTGGTTCCCATCCCAACCTAATACAGTAATGGCTCTGATTTAATATTAGCCTCTAAATATTTCAGTAAATATTCTCAGCGCTAAAGATTCTACCTTTAGGGTTGAATCGCTCCTCGGAACATTACTTGATTAGTCTAAAATGTGTTTGGAAAATGTGTCTTGAAAAGGCTTCTTATACTCCACAAAATTATCCTAAAAATTTATCATCATTTCTGACCGTAAATGAGATTCCTCAGCTAAATTTCATTTCTCGATCATTTTCTACTGCGTTTCTGACTAAATCCTTTCGTAATGGTCCTTAAATGCCTTTAATAATACCTACTGAAATCTAGACGTATGTGACAAGATAGATGTAGAGTGATTAAAGATCAATCTTTCAACTGAGAAGTATTGCAGAATTATTGAGCTACAATGATTGGATCTGAGAAGTATGGCCTCTCGTGGCATGGTTGGTTTTGACCTGGCCTTTCATTAGAAGGGGCTAGCGTTCGATCCCAAGTATGATGTAGAAATTTATTTCTATTTAAAAACGATGTTGTGTTGATATTTATCCATATTGACTCATTAGGGGTAATTTGAATGAATTACTACCAATTGTGTCACGTGGTGGGCCGGGAAATCGGGTAAAACTCGCTGGTAAGTGACTGATGTCTAGCCAGGTAAATCCTCGGACAGCTGGGTAGCGTCAGGTTCCGATTTCTTTTATGGCCTATCGAGGCATGGTTGGTTTCGACCTGGCCTTTCATTAGAAGGGGCTAGCGTTCGATCCCAAGTATGATTTAGAAATTTATATATATATATATATATATATATATATATATATATATATATATATATATATATATATATGTATATATATATATATATATATATATATGTATATATATATGTATATATATACATACATATATAAATATATATATATATATATATATATATATATATATATATATATATATATATATATATATATATATATATATATATACATATATATATATATATATATATATATATATATATATATATATATATATATATATATATATATATATATATATATATATATGCACGCAGACACACACACACATATATATATATAAATATATATATATATATATATATATATATATATATATATATATATATATATATATATATATATATATATATATATATATATATGCACACAGACACACACACACACACACACACACACACATATATATATATATATATATATATATATATATATATATATATATATATATATATATATATATATATATATATATATATATATATCCTTTTCTGAATGGGGATATCATGACAAAAGAGTTTGTGTATCGCCATGATCAGCAAAGCTAGCCTTGTTAGGGCCACCCACACAAAGCTATTTTCCTGTGAGAGATCAGACGAAAATCTCCCATCATCACTAATGCACACAGGCCAGCATGTTGATGAAAACTTGCCAAACCACAGATATGAATAAGGACAAGTCTGAGGC
>NC_090749.1:65673408-65675908 GCF_036898095.1 Palaemon carinicauda
ATGCAGCCGTTTCTAGTTCACTGTAGGACAAACGCCCTGACATGTCCGGGGTCTGGCCAGTTTTCATTACCATGTTGGCTACTGTGTAGTGGTGATGGTGGGAGATTTTTGCCTGATCGCTCACAGTAAGCAAACCTAGTAAAGGTGGCATTGACCAATACAGCTTTGCTGATCATAGTGGTAGACAAACCTTTGACCACTAAGAAATGGATATATATAGTATTTATTTAATATATATATCCTTTTCTTAGTGGTCATAGATATATAAGTATATATATATATATATATATATATATATATATATATATATATATATATATATATGACCACTAAGAAAGGGATATATACAGTAATTATATACTGTGTATATATATATATATATATATATATATATATATATATATATATATATATATATATATATATATATATATATATATATATACAAATATATCCTTTAAAGGATTTTCCCTAAACTAAGGTGACTCCAAAATGGTTTAACCTTCCGGTTCACCACTATTCTTTCAGGCAGTGACTAACCAGTCAATTACCAACTGGGTACCAAATTTAACTTTAAAGTTGAAATTGACAAGATAACATTTTCGTAAGAAAAGTGCCTCCTCTAACATTGACCTCGGTGCTCTTAATTGCAAGGCGAATATACCCTTGAACAAAATAGGCTGCTAAGAATAGGAAGAAGTTACCAAACCTTCCTGGAAAATGTCACCTCTGGATAAATGGACCCTCAGTGCATTTTGTACGACGTAGCATCCACAGACATTGATGAAGTAAAGACAATCGATATTGAGAGAGAGAGAGAGAGAGAGAGAGAGAGAGAGAGAGAGGAGAGAGAGAGAGAGAGAGAGAGAGGAGAGAGAGAGAGAGAGAGAGAGAGTATTCTCTTAAAAAAAACAGACCAAACAATGTCCCAATCAAATTATTTCCTTTATCAAAACATAAAATTGGCCACAGACAGAGCAAGAAAACTACGACCAATTTTGCCTAATTACAACATGTCCTTGAGCCTCGTGTCACTTTGGAGGGCCAGAGGACCAATTGCAATAATTGGTGGCAGTTACAGCAATTGGCTCCCAATTACGTTACATTTGAAACATAACAAATAAATTGTATTATTGCCACTACTCTTCCCGTAGCTTTATTGGTCATCAATTGAAATATCAACCTTCGTAAAACAATATTTCTGAATTTAATTACGAGAGAGAGAGAGAGAGGAGAGAGAGAGAGAGAGAGGAGAGAGAGAGAGAGAGAGAGAGAGAGAGAGAGAGAGAGAGAGAGAGGAATAATCTCTCGAAAGGAGAATTATCAACCATGTCTCAAGAGCTTAAAATCATCAGGATATTAAGTAGAAATAGTATTCATTATTATTATTATTATTATTATTATTATTATCATTATTATTATTATTATTATTATTATTATTATCACCACCACCATCATATTATTATTATTATTATTATTATTAGTAGTAGTAGTAGTAGTAGTAGTAGTAGTAGTAGTAGTAGTAGTAGTATAATGGAATTGTAAATTCCGGTGAATTTGGTGTATGGACACTAGGATAATTAAAGTATCTTGTTTTAGTGTGACGTCATATGAATTTAATCCGAGAAAAAAAATGATACGTGTTTAGAGGGATGTGTGTTTATAACTGAAGTGAACTCATTTCAAAAGAGTCTAACATCTGAAATGATATCTTACCTTAGTTTATAAAAGAATTCTAATGGAAACCGTTTTTTATCAAGTGAATATAATTAGATTTAGCCACTTCCTGTATTATGAAAACGTACAATCTAATTTCAAAGATCCTCAACGAGAAACATTTTCGAAATAGATATTGATTACGTGACAGTAAAGAAACTCGAACCAAAGGGGCTTATATTAGTAGGAGGTCGGTGCAAACGGAGTCAGTCTACTGACCACCTGTTTATGAAATATAAGTTTCCCTAGGTTCATGAATGTGAAAATCGTTATTATGCAGTAGGCTGGCCCGGGCACCAGCCTTCCGTTGAGATACTACCGCTAGAGAGTTATGGGGTCCTTTGACTGGCCAGGCAGTACTACATAGAATACATCTCTCTCGTTACGGTTCACTTTCATTTTTCCTACACACACTCACCGAATAGTCTATTCTTTACAGATTCTACTCTGTCTTCATGCACTTCACCCAAGGGCTTACCTACTGCATTGTAATGGTTCAGTGGCGACTTTTCTCTTAGTAAGGGTAAAAGAGACTCTTTAGCTGTGGTAAGCAGCTCTTCTAGGAGGACACTCCAAAATCAAACCCCTATTCTCTAGTCCTGGGTAGTGCCATAGCCTCTGTACCATGGTCTTCCACTGTCTTGGGCTAGAGTTCTCTTGCTTGAGGGTACTCTCGGGAACACTTTTCTATCTTGTCTCCCTTCCTCGTGTTTATTTAAAGGTTTTTAGAGTTTATATAGGATATATCTATTTTAATATAGTTACTGTTCTTAAAATATTTTAT
>NC_090749.1:65680908-65688408 GCF_036898095.1 Palaemon carinicauda
AAGAGAGAGAGAGAGAGAGAGAGAGAGAGAGAGAGAGAGAGAGAGAGAGAGAGAGAGAGAGAGAGAGAGAGAGAAACTCTTCTGTATTAAGAACAATGTTTGTCCGCTGCTTCTATCTCCAAGGGGGTTTTGGATGGACGAACGGTCTTACGCTTCCTTGCTTTTATAAAGTCATATTCCGGCTCCTCTGCCTTCGTCCTGTCCCCATGAGGGGAAGCTAAGGTCATCCCAACCTTCCGCTCACCTACCTTAAGGCTTATTTTCTTAGTAAGAATGGCTAGAGAAACGTCTTAGTGCAATCTTGGCGTAAGGGTTGGTCATGCGTTCATGCTTCAGATAATTGGGAATAGAGGTTCGACCGTATGAGGTCGTTAAATAAAGGCAGTTTTTCTTTGGACCTCAGAAAACATGTACAGAAGAGTCAGTCACCTTTTACACCCCTTTTAACAGGGCGTCTTTGCCTCAACATCTATACCAGCATAGAAAAAAAAGGGAAAATCATTTCTATGACCTGTAGAGATAAGATTTATTGAGAGAGAGAGAGAGAGAGAGAGAGAGAGAGAGAGAGAGAGAGAGAGAGAGAGAGAGAGAGAGAGAGAGAGAGAGAGAGAGAGAGAGAAACTTACAACTTACTTGCTCTGAGTTTTGATGTACATTATTATTATTATTATTATTACTATTATTATTATTATTATTATTATTATTATTATTACATGGTAAGCTACAACCCTAGTTGGGAATGTAGGATGCTATAAGCCCAGGGGCTCCAACCGGGAAAATAGCACAGTGAGAAAAGGAAACAAGGAAAAATAAAATAAAAGAGTAACGAATATTAAAATAAATATTTCATAAATACACTATATAAACTTTAACAAAACAAGAGGAAGACAAATTAGATAGAATAGTGTGCCCAGGTGTACCCTCAATCAAGAAAACTCTAACCCAAGACAGTGGAGGACTATGGTACAGAGGCTATTGCACTATCCCCGACTAGAGAACAAATTATTTGATTTCGGAGTGTCCTTCTCCTAGAAGAGCTGCTTACCATAACTAATGAGTCTCTTCTACCATTAGAAAGGGGATAGTGACCACAGAACAATTACAGTGCTGTAGTTAACCCCTTGGATGAAGAAGAATTGTTTAGTAATCTCAATGTTGTCAGGTGTATGAGGACAGAGGAGAATATGTAAAAACACATGCCAGACTATTCAGTGTACGTTTAGGCATAGCGAAAATGAACCGTACCCAGAAAGAAGGATCCAATGTAGTACTGTCTGGCCAGAAAAAGACGCCATAACTCTCTAGTGGTAGTACCTCAATGGGTGGCTGGTTCCATGGCCAACCTACTACCTATACATATATATGTGTATGTATATATATATATATATATATATATATATATATATATATATATATATATATATATATATATATATATATATATATATATATATATATATATATTGCATATAATATAATAACGAATAAAACCGGATATTTTGGAAACTACTGTTTTTTTCTCCAGACCTATGTCTAGATAGGAACTACAAAACAAGCACCTACAGTATATACCCTTGTAAGATTTATAAGAAGACAGTCCATATCGATGCGACTGATACACAACTGAGACATTATTCTTTCAGTAAATAATGTTTTACTGATCACGGTGTATTCAACCATCAAACAACTTCTTCTTCTTCAAGTCATGAGTGCCAAACTTCAATGCAATGAATTAAGTTATAGATGATTAATGATAGCTTAATTTTGTCATCTTTACCCCGGAATTATTTTAGGTAAAAGAGATTTGTCTGCAATTTAGCGGTATGATTTATCCCAATCCTGACATGGGAATTTTCATACCCAATTGTATATTGAATGATATTTTTAGGATGTTTACTAAGATTTTTTCCGTTAATGTTGGTGTACCTAAAAAATATCAAACGCTCATTTGTATAGCTCACTCATTTTAATGGTGCCCAGGCAAGGGATTTTAATTCTAAGACCAGGTGATTCTAAAGGCTTAGGTTGTGTAAAAGTGGTGTGAAATATGACAAGGTTTATGGGAAGTTTACTCAATCTCGTGGTCAGTGTGCGTTAAAAACGACAGCTGTTTACAGTTTTGAAATCATAGTTACACAAATTTAAACAATCCTCTGTTGTAATTCCCATAATATTTTATATCAAACAGACCCTGCTAAGTATTATTAATACTTCCTAATTAACTTATTCCTCTTTTCTCTCTTTTTAAACTTTCTTTTACCCAGCAGATTGACTGTCTTTAAACTATGAACATTGTTACTAATTTTTTTATTCTGTATTGGCGACATAATTTGAATGGTCCAGCACAGTGGATGCGCAGAATTCCAAGTCTTCTTAAGGGCTTACTGGCCACCTGTTTTCAGTGACCCAAACGCACATGATTACAGGCCAACGTAAAGGAGGCGTAAAATTCAGACTTCTCAGGGCCATGCAGATACCTGTTTTCAACAACACAAAGGCGCATGACTAAGCCTCACACAGGGGAGGCATAGAATTCGGAGTCTTCTCAGAGGCTTGCAGAGACCTGTTTTCAATGCCCCATCAGCGCATGACTATTGTCCAGCAGAGGGGCGTCGTAGAATTCCAACTCTTTTCCTGGGCAGGCTGACACCTGTTTTCAACCCCCTAATGGTGCCTGACTACTCGTCTTGCGCAGAGGAGGCATAGAATTCCAAGTCTTTCTAGAGGGATTGCTGACACCTATTTTCAATACCACAACGGGCCGTGACTACTCTACAACACAGCGGAGTCATAGAATTCCAAGTCTTTCTAGAGGGATTGCTGACACCTATTCTCAATACTACAACGGGCCGTGACTACTGTACAACACAGCGGAGTCATAGAATTCTGAGTCATCATAGGGACTTCATGACACCTGTTTTCAATACTAGAACGGGCAACTGACTACTGTACAACACAGCCGAGTCGTAGAATTGTGAGTCATCACAGGGACTTGATGACATCTGTTTTCAGTACCACAACGGGCTGTGACTACTGTACAACACAGCGGAGTCATAGAATTCTGAGTCATCATAGGGACTTCAAAGCACTTGTTTTCAATACTAGCAGAGTCGTAAAATTCTGAGTCATCACAGGGACTTGATGACACCTGTTTTCAAAACCACAACGGGCCGTGACTACTGTACAACACAGGAGAGTCATATAATTCTGATTGATCAAGGGACTTGATGGCACTTGTTTTCAATAACACAATGGGCCCTGACTACTGTACAACACAGGAGAGTCATAGAATTCTGATTGATCAAGGGACTTGATGGCACTTGTTTTCAATAACACAATGGGCCCTGACTACTGTACAACACAGGAGAGTTGTACCTTTCTGAGTCATCATAGGGACTTGATGACACCTGTTTTCAATACCACAGTGGGAAATTGACTACTGTAAAACACAGCGGAGTCGTAGAATTCTGAGTCACCACAGGGACTTGACGATATCTGTTTTCAGTACCATAACAGGCCCTGACTACTGTACAACACAGCGAAGTCGTAGAATTCAGAGTCACCACGGGGACTTGATGACACCTGTTTTCAATATCACATTGGACCCTGACTACTGTACAACACATCAGTGCCTGGTAATTTTGAGTCTCCTCTGGGGCTTGCTTAACCCTGTTTGCAATTCCCCAAGAAGGCACAAAGATTATATGGAGCAAAGATTATATGGCTGAATGTATTTGAACTGGGATATAGTAACAGAAAGGAGGATGTGGGCATACTTCAAGAATCGGTATTATTTAAGTGGGAAATCTGTTTTGTGGTATCTCTAGTGATAAAGACATTTAAACAGGGAATTCTATTATCTCCTTCGCATTCTACCTTGAATCTAATTAAAGGCCACTCATGAATGGTAGAGGCAAGGGACAGTGGCAATGCACTATCAAGCAGGATAATGCCCCAGAGACTGACTAGATAAGCATATGATCAGTGCCCAAGCCTCCTCTCCACCCAAGCTAAGACCAAGGCGGCCCTGGCAATGGCTGCTGATGACTCAGCGGAGAGACCCATAGGCTCCCACAAAAAGAAATACAAGGCCCCCCCCCCACCCTTCCTTAGCTCACAAGGATGCTGAGATTGCAGCGACCAAAGAAACTAACGAGTTTGAACGGGACTCGAACCCAGTCTGGCGTTCACCAGTCAGGGATTTTACCACATCGGCCAACACAACTCCAGTTATTGATATTAAAGTTTGAAATATCGAGAAATGATCATAAAAGTTATCTCACTAAGTATTTCAGGGTGATCTTGAATGACGTGGAAAAGTTACGAATTTATTCATAATTATGTTTTAAATTTTGAGTCTTTCTTTCTCTTTGTATCAGTCAAAAAGAACAAGCTTGATTTCATTGTAACAACTGACATATTTATTGCTGATAAAAATGAAAATCCTGAAGATGTATGTTGGAAAGAAATATCACTGAATTCTAGTTGCGACTTTAGTAGGAGTTATTCCCTCTGTAGATTTACGATAAGCTATCTAATTCCTGCATTAATTAAATGTCATAATAACTAATATAAGATAGGTCACACAGATTACGGTTATGGAAAGTGCTATATCAGTAAAATATAAGTCCTTAGTGACACAGGACTTTTGAGAAAAATAAAATTATTTTAATGTACGTCCTTGCAGAGTTTTCCCATAAAGTACAATGAAATGGTACACACAAGAAGAGGACGGAATTCTTAGAGAAGTTGAATCAATTCATCAGAAACGCCAATGAGTTAAGGCCTTCCTAAAGACACAGAGATAACGTCGTTTAAAAAAATTAAAAAGATAATTTCCTACTAACAACTGATAAAACAAAAGAAAAATAGTCATACAATGTACATCAAATAACTTATAATTTCTACTCTTGATCAGCCATACAAGTCAAGCTTTAGAGATTTCTTACAAGGATCTTTTGATATAACCATAAAATCCCTAGTACCCAAAGATATGATTTGAATAAGATATGATGATGAAATTCAAATCTTCTGGAATCCCATTATGGCGACTTTAACGTGTCAGTAACAAGTATCAAACTTAAGATGACAGGGAAACTGAATAGAATTTATCTTTGGACGTCTAATTCATTTGAATTACCAATGAGTATCAACTTACCTTTTACAGAAATCCAATATTTGTATTACACTAAATATACCATTTTAGTTACCAAGATATCTGTTAAAATAGAATACGTTGAAAGTTTTAATTTAAAGACTGCTTAGGACTAACTCCACAGAGAATTAAGAAACAAGCTCTCCTCTTTCAGAGACCTTACAAAGATAACCAGATTGTACTGTACACAGCCTTACACAAATTAAGCTATAGAAACCTTTAGTCTTGAGATGAATAACACAACTGGATAGCATCAGAGTACTGATGTGGCAACCCTTTCTCCTGGCTCAGGGGTTCTCAATCTGGTGTGTATGTACCCTTCGTGGTGCATTTGTAATTTTCAGGGGTACATTGGATCAAGAGAGAATACAAAGTACTGCTCAATAAATGGGGTAATCTTCAGATGCCGTGAATAAGATTTACATTTTAACCGATTGGATTGAAACCCGGGGAATAATATCGAAGCAGAGACTTTGTCTCTTTAATGGGAACTATCTTCCGGCGAGTTCTTCATTGATGTATACATGTGTATATATATATATATATATATATATATATATATATATATATATATATATATATATATATATATATATACATATATATATATATATATATATATATATATATATATATATATATGTTTATATATATATATATATGTTTATATATATATATACACATATATATATATATATATATATATATATATATAATATATATATATATATATATATATATATATATATATATATATATATATATATATATATATAATCAAGGAATATAAAAGCATATTAAAGACTTATTACACTAAATAGCTATAAAAGACTCAATAATTAATATACCTAGTCACCCGCAGGATACGATGACCACCCATCCAAAGCAGTAACCCACATACCAAAGGGATCAATGGGTCACCGGAAACTGAACAGGTAAGCTCTCATCCAAGCTGGGTTTTGTCTTAAATATGTATAAAGACTCCAAGATTCTCAGCTGGCTGACGCTACTATTTCTGTCTGTAATTTTGAAATTTTCCTTAGAAATGGCATGACTAGATTTAAATGCGTGGTTTCAAATAGCTGAAATGGTCTTCTTATTTAAAGGTATATTGGTTCTTACCGATCTCCCCATGTGCTCCGAAATCCTACACTGAAGCTGTCTAGATGTGCTTCCAGTGTAGCACTCATTACAGAGTGCACATTGAAAAGTGTATATGACACCGGAACACAAGGGAGTAGGCAGACTCCCCTTATATTTAAAAAGTGAGCCAACTGAGAGCTTGTTAGTGAAAATTAGTTTTAAATCTATGTGGGGATAACATTTCCCTATAACACTCATAACCTCTGTTCTTAGTCTCTCCGAAACATAACCATAGTACGGAAAGGAGACATATAACTTTTTCTTACTGACCGTTTGAATTGTTAAATTTTGACTGTATATTTTACCTAGAAACTTCTTGACTTGATTGTAATAGAGGTTCAGAGGGAACCCATTGTTAACAAAAAATTATTTTAGAAAATTTTTCTTCCTCATGAAACTCCAGATAAGTTGAACATACATGATAACATCTATATAACAATGTTTTTATCAAATTAATTTTGTAGATTTATGGTTAGTAAATTAAAAAAATGAGTGTTTAGTCCTGTAAAAGTGCTTTTTCGAAATACTGAAGTTTCAAAGGTATTGTGTTTCCGAGAGACCAAGACATCGAGAAAGGGGAAAGTATCATCCTGTTCATTTTCTTTCGTAAATTTTATGTTGCGATGCTTTGTATTTGGATAATCTAAAAACTGGCTTATGTGATTTAAATTTTTTGAAAAGTTAAAACGTATAATCTACACATCGACGGTACAAAAAAGGCTTAAAATCCACAGGACAATCACTCAGTCATTTCCCTTCACAATAACATAGAAATATATTTGTCAAGGTTGGTCCACACGGCGATCCCATTGCTACTCCATCTCCCTGCTCATATAACCTATCATTAAACATGAATGAGGATGTACTGTTAGCTAGTTCTTCTAGTATTTTAGATTTTTTTTTATTGAAACACTCGAAAATGTCCTCTGGGTTAGGGAAAAGTTGTTCAAGAATTATATTCAATGTTTCTTTTAAAGGAATGTTTGTGAACAACCTTTCTATGTCGAAGCTGCACATTCCAAAGCTATTTACATCTTCGACAGAATTTATCAATTCTACAAATTCATAAGTATTTTTTAGGGTATATTCGTTTATTTTATATATATATATATATATATATATATATATATATATATATACATACATATATATATATATATATATATATATATATATATATATATATATATATATATATATAC
>NC_090749.1:65693408-65700908 GCF_036898095.1 Palaemon carinicauda
AAAATGATATGAATTTTAATATTTTCACAGAAACGTAAACAAAAAATGTAACAGAAAACACGTAATGTATATCATTGTATTTCATTGTGAAAGGGAGAATTTATCCAATACAGATACAGCACACAAAAACAAAAGTATTTATCAAAATCTTAAATTCAAATTTCACCGGAGAACATAAAACAGAATTATTGTATATAAACACACACACACACACACACACACACACACACACACACACACACACACACACACACCAAACAAAACATTAATGAAATTTTTTCGAATTTCGAAATTTACCCAAATTCACTAAAATTTGACTTTTCAGATTAGATTGGAATATTTTTTTCTTTTTTATGACCAGAACTTTCGTAGCCAGATCAAACAAGTGGTCTGGTTAAACTATCGATTATGGCCAAACTACGATTAAATGCAGGTGGCTTTCAAGAAACTAGGATGGTATTCCAGCACAAACGACGGGGTTCGAACCTATAATTTTTTCCATCATTAGTTCATTATCTGGTGATTTTCCAAAAGGCTTTGAGGCTGCGGTAAGATAATGAGGATAAACTTCAGGTCATAATCATACTTTCCGAAGTTGATCTAACTATATGCTAGGGATAGTTTAAAATCTCTCTCTCTCTCTCTCTCTCTCTCTCTCTCTCTCTCTCTCTCTCTCTCTCTCTCTCTCTCTCTCAACTAATATTAACCATATTAAAACCTATAATAAATAAATTGAACATTTCTAATTTCACAAAATTTCTTTATCACAATTCTTACCTAGGACCGAGTGCATATATATATATATATATATATATATATATATATATATATATATATATATATATATATATATATATATATATGAGTGTATATATATAAATATATATATATATATATATATATATATATATATATATATATATATATATATATATATATATATATATATATATATATATATATATGTGTGTGTGTGTGTGTGTGTGTGTGTGTATGTTGGAAACAAGAGAGAGAGAGAGAGAGAGAGAGAGAGAGAGAGAGAGAGAGAGAGAGAGAGAGAGAGAGAGAGAGAGAGAGAGAGAGAGAGAGAGTATATGCCAGCTAACCTCTCTCACATCAAATGGCATCTAATAAACAAATTCAAGCGATCAATGGAACGAAGTTGAAAAAAAAAGAAAGGCCATAAAAATCGATGATTTCTTTAGCAACGAATATTTCCGGATCCTAAAAAAAGGACGAGGTATTAAACATTGAAAGAAGATTACGAAGAAAAACCCCATCAAAACAGATGAGTGAACAGCAGTCATAGACTGAAGATGGCCGCTAAAAAAACTACTATTTGTAACTTGATTCGCCGTTCTAATTGACATCGAATATCTATTGTTTTCATCAAACGGTGTCGTCTGCTGCAAAGGGATTTTACACTTCTGTTATTTCTTTAACTGGAATTTAATGTGGGATATACTCTGTGCGGTGGGTGAAGCACGTATGAAGACAACTTAACACACACACGAACACACGCACGCACACACATACACACACACACACACACATATATATATATATATATATATATATATATATATATATATAAATATATATATACATATACATATATATATATATATATATATATATATATATATATATATATATATATATATATATATATATATATATATATATATATATATATATATATATATATATATATATGCTTATAAGTCACTAAATAGCGCGTGACAATATATTCAGCCAAGGCCACAGGAAAAATAAAAGAAGGTATACCGAGCGCTATCGTGTTATTTCAACACATTTTCGAGGTACAATGCTAAAAACACAGAGAATATCTAACAAAGTAAACTGAAAAGAATGAAAACAAGTATTCAAAGTCCGGTTAAAACTAGTACAGCAGATACAGAACAGTTCAACAGGTGATTAAAAAGAAACAATCTTACAAATCTCGTTAACAACAAATGGGTCCAGTTTGTACATACCCTGGCTTACATTCATTAAGTCACTGTGATATTTGATAAAAGCAGATTCAATTATATTCCTACGGGTTATATTATTAGAATATAAAACAACTTTTGCCCCCTCCCAATAAATCATGTGATTAAAATTATTATTGTGTAAAAACAAAGCATTCGAAATTTGTCCCGTTCTCACACTATATTTGTGTTGTTTAATTCTGGTGTCCAGTCCCTTCCCAGATTGTCCTAGATAAAAACAATTGCAGTTCATGCAAGGAACCCCGTAAATGCAGCCCTGAGAAACTTTGGGAGAATTCCTTATTAGTATGCTCTTCAGTGTATTTGAAAATTTAAAAACAACATTAATATTAAAATTCTTGCAAAAACTCGGAACCCTCCGTAAGAGGTCATTATATGGTAAAACGAGCACATTATCATTATTAAAAGCCATTCTCGGAGTTACAGAATAAAACGTTCTTTGTGCTTTTTGTAAAGCACATTCAATAAAATATCTAGGGTATTTCAATTTCTCCGATATGTTGAAGATATTTTCAAACTCTTCCTGAAGAAATTCCGGGCTGCAGATACGTAAGGCTCTTAAAAACATAGAAGAAAAAGTAGCCTTCTTAACTTGATTACTATGGTTGGAATAATAGTGAATATAGGAATTTACGTTTGTAGGTTTTCTATACACTGAGTATTTGAAGCCATTTAGAGTACGGTGAACATTTACATCCAAAAATGAAAGACAACCATCACGTTCTTCTTCACAAGTGAAATTAATGGAAGGTACCAAATTATTCAGTTCAGAGAGAAATGCATTTACATTTTCGGTTAGAGGCCATATGCAAAAAATATCATCAACATACCTATACCACAGAACACCATAAGGCAAAATATTAGGTAAAAATCTTGTTTCAAAAAACTCCATATATAAATTACTTAAAACAGGCGAAAGAGGATTTCCCATTGCCATACCAAACTTTTGTGTATAGAATTTGTCATCAAAAGTAAAAACAGAATCACAAATGCAGAGTTTAACCAGTTCTAAAATATTATGAGTGGACAAGGGTAAATCATAATTGTCTAAAAATTCAGCTAAATATTCAAGCAAGTCATGTATAGGTACTTTTGTAAACAGAGATACAACATCAAAACTAATCATTTTAAACTTAAAATTAATAGTTGTGCTATTCAGTTTTTCTATCAGATCTACATTATGTTTGATATTGGAATTCGAAATGCTTCCAACTAAAGGTGAAAGAATCTTAACCAGCCATGTACTTATAAGCTTTCAAAATGGCTGGTTAAGATTCTTTCACCTTTAGATGGAAGCATTTCGAATTCCAATATCAAACATAATGTAGATCTGATAGAAAAACTGAATAGCACAACTATTAATTTTAAGTTTAAAATGATTAGTTTTGATGTTGTATCTCTGTTTACAAAAGTACCTATACATGACTTGCTTGAATATTTAGCTGAATTTTTAGACAATTATGATTTACCCTTGTCCACTCATAATATTTTAGAACTGGTTAAACTCTGCATTTGTGATTCTGTTTTTACTTTTGATGACAAATTCTATACACAAAAGTTTGGTATGGCAATGGGAAATCCTCTTTCGCCTGTTTTAAGTAATTTATATATGGAGTTTTTTGAAACAAGATTTTTACCTAATATTTTGCCTTATGGTGTTCTGTGGTATAGGTATGTTGATGATATTTTTTGCATATGGCCTCTAACCGAAAATGTAAATGCATTTCTCTCTGAACTGAATAATTTGGTACCTTCCATTAATTTCACTTGTGAAGAAGAACGTGATGGTTGTCTTTCATTTTTGGATGTAAATGTTCACCGTACTCTAAATGGCTTCAAATACTCAGTGTATAGAAAACCTACAAACGTAAATTCCTATATTCACTATTATTCCAACCATAGTAATCAAGTTAAGAAGGCTACTTTTTCTTCTATGTTTTTAAGAGCCTTACGTATCTGCAGCCCGGAATTTCTTCAGGAAGAGTTTGAAAATATCTTCAACATATCGGAGAAATTGAAATACCCTAGATATTTTATTGAATGTGCTTTACAAAAAGCACAAAGAACGTTTTATTCTGTAACTCCGAGAATGGCTTTTAATAATGATAATGTGCTCGTTTTACCATATAATGACCTCTTACGGAGGGTTCCGAGTTTTTGCAAGAATTTTAATATTAATGTTGTTTTTAAATTTTCAAATACACTGAAGAGCATACTAATAAGGAATTCTCCCAAAGTTTCTCAGGGCTGCATTTACGGGGTTCCTTGCATGAACTGCAATTGTTTTTATCTAGGACAATCTGGGAAGGGACTGGACACCAGAATTAAACAACACAAATATAGTGTGAGAACGGGACAAATTTCGAATGCTTTGTTTTTACACAATAATAATTTTAATCACATGATTTATTGGGAGGGGGCAAAAGTTGTTTTATATTCTAATAATATAACCCGTAGGAATATAATTGAATCTGCTTTTATCAAATATCACAGTGACTTAATGAATGTAAGCCAGGGTATGTACAAACTGGACCCATTTGTTGTTAACGAGATTTGTAAGATTGTTTCTTTTTAATCACCTGTTGAACTGTTCTGTATCTGCTGTACTAGTTTTAACCGGACTTTGAATACTTGTTTTCATTCTTTTCAGTTTACTTTGTTAGATATTCTCTGTGTTTTTAGCATTGTACCTCGAAAATGTGTTGAAATAACACGAAAGCGCTCGGTATACCTTCTTTTATTTTTCCTGTGGCCTTGGCTGAATATATATATATATATATATATATATATATATATATATATATATATATATATATATATATATATATATATATATATATATATATATATATATATATATATATATATAGCAACAACAACAGATGCAGTCGTTTCCATTCCAGTATAGTACAAATGCCTAAAAGTCTGGGGTTTTAGCCATTTCTTCACCACCCAGGCCACTGTAGATTGGTGACGGTTGGAGACTTTAGTCTGATCACTCATTACAAACCTGGTATGGTTAGCCCTGACTAGTAGTTTTGATGATCATGGCGACACATATACCATGTTTGGGTATAATTAACTTATTTTCAGGAAAATAACCATTTAATGAGATGATTTATTTAAAAATCTCATTTTGAAGAGTTGCTACAGACCTTAAAAACAACTGTTGTCTGGTAGAGAAAAGTGAGAGACCTTTTGTAGAAGTGATCGGGTCATGGTGACATTTTCCATCCTGATTTTGGAGAATGACGATGATTTGTAGTGAAGAATGGTCGTAGTGCAGAATGGCAATCATCGTAATGGAGAATGGCAATGGTTGTAGTGGAGAATAGTGATGGTGGCGATGATAGTATGGAGAATGTCAATGGTCGTAGTTGATAATGGCGATGGTCGTAATGGAGAATGGCGATGGTCGTAATGGAGAATGGCGATGGTCGTAATGGAGAATGGCGATGGTCGTAATGGAGAACAGCGATCATCGTAGTGGAGAATGGCAATGATCGTAGTGGAGATTGGTACTGGTCATAGTGGAGAATAACGATCATCGTAGTGGAGAATGGCGATAATTGTAATGGAGAATGACGATGGTCGTAATGGAGAATGGCGATGGTCGTAATGGAGAATGGCGATGGTCGTAATGGAGAACGGCGATCATCGTAGTGGAGAATGGCAATGATCGTAGTGGAGATTGGTACTGGTCATAGTGGAGAATAACGATCATCGTAGTGGAGAATGGCGATAATTGTAATGGAGAATGACGATGGTCGTAATGGAGAATGGCGATGGTCGTAATGGAGAATGGCGATGGTCGTAATGGAGAACGGCGATCATCATAGTGGAGAATGGCAATGATCGTAGTGGAGATTGGTACTGGTCATAGTGGAGAATAACGATCATCGTAGTGGAGAATGGCGATAATTGTAATGGAGAATGACGATGGTCGTAATTGATAATGGCGGTGGCAAAGTGGAGAATGGCATTGGTCGTAATGGAGACAGGGTGAGGGGAGCTTGCTAGGAGAGTCCTCTCGCGGGTGCGTTGGTATGCCTCTGAGAGTTGCCTGACAACCCCTAATTCACCTCTTGACATTTATCTAGTTAGAAACTCTGATGCCCTTAGGCCATGACTCCCACCCTTCCCAAATCTTTTGTAGTCTGCTAGAAGTAGTTAGGATTCATATATAATAAGGCGACACCAAGGTTACAGATACAGATAGAGATTTCAGCCTTAAGACAGACAACTTCCCCTCTCCCCGTCTCGCACACTATGCAGTGTATTGTTTTAAAAGTGTTCAGTACGTATAGTGTGTCCTCTCCTAAGTGACTCTGTGCCCTAAAGCAAATTATGTGTTAATAAGATACGTAAGACGAAACGGTGATTTTGAATTCATTGTATTAGGGTGAGTGTTGGCATTAGGTAAAATAGGTAATGTTACTCAGCGCCAAAGATTTCATCCTTAGTACTGTTTCGCTGCTCGGAACATTACTTGATTAGTCTAAAATGTGTTTGGAAAATAAATGAATCTCGTTAAAAGCCTTATACTCGATAACATTATCCTGAGAATTTTAGCATCATTTCTGATCGTAAATGAGCCTCCTTAGCTAAATTTCATTTCTTGAATGTTTTCTAATGCTTTTTAAACTAAAGTATATCGCAATGGTCACGAAATATCTTTATTAATACTTACTGAAATCTAGATGTATGCTGCAAAGATGGCTGTGGAAATATTTAAGACCAGTCTTCCTGCTGAGAAGTATTACAGAATTATTGAGCTATAAAGATTGATGTGAGAAGAGTTAAAGAATATTGGACGGTCAAGTGTTGGTAATGAGACACCTTAGAAATACAAAATTCCAAAGAAAATCATTAAGGAAATGTTAGGTCTCAAACATTATAGAATTACTGTAAATCAATTGCTGATTATGAGAAATATAACGAAATCTCTCGTTGATGAACCGACTTTAAGAAGTTCTATCAAGAGTAAAAAAAAAAAGTAGAGAGTGTAATCAGAGATTTTAAGAGTGTTAAAATTTTATTCAAATCTACGGACCAAGCTTTGCCTTTTTCATATGTTGACCATGGATGAATCTATTGATTAAGAAAAATCCTTGATCCGGATGACAGATAAAATCTTATCACTTTTAAATCAGTCTAATTCTAACATATCCGGAAATTGTTATTAAAGGTCATCCGTAAATTTTTGAGTTAGTCTAATGACAAACGAATAAATAGAAAGACAGAGGTGAAAGCGAAACCTCCACGGCGGAGGTAATAATAGCTCACGGAAAAGCATTACAGACTTATCACAAACCAAATGTTCCCATAAAAATGAATATCCAAAGCTCATCCCACAAACTTTAACCCCTGACTTGAAATGTCCCGAGAGGAACCAATACGAACTTATTGAAGAAGGAAATGTTGACTCCGAGAGCGAACGCATCACACGATGAGAATGACCCATAATTCCTTACGGTAGAAATTAATC
>NC_090749.1:65708408-65720908 GCF_036898095.1 Palaemon carinicauda
ACATGATGTTTATAAGGGAAGCGAACTCATTTCAAAAGAGTCTCACTTCTGAAATGATATCTTACCTTAGTTAATAAGGAGTACTTATGGAAAATGTTTTTATCAAGTGAATAGGATTAGATTTAGCCACTTCCTATAATATAATATCGTAAAATTTCATTAGAAACATCTTTAACGAGAAGGTTTTTAGAACTAGGTATGGATTACGTGACAGTATAGAAACTCGAACCAAAGGGGATTATATAAGTGGGGAGACGGTGCATACCTATAGTCCATTTTTTTTTAGCGAGGCATATTTGCACCGACTCGCAGCAGTGCCCCTTTAGCTTGGAAAAGTTTCCTGATCGCTCATTGGTTAGTAAAGATAATTCTAACCAATCAGCGATCAGGAAACTTTTCCGAGCTAAAAGGGCACCGTTACGAGTCGGTGCAAATCTGCCTCGCTAAAAGAAATGGACTATAGTCAGTCTACTGACCACCTGTTTATGATATTTAAGTATCCCTAGGTTCATGAATGTGGAACTCGTTTTTTATCCCTGATTCCGATTAGGTCAAGGCTCGAGAAGTACTAGAAATGTTTAAATTTAGGATCATTTCTAAAACTCGTTAAGTACTAAAAGTGTTTAAATCCAGTACAATTTTAAAGTGTTAGTTTATATATCCATGTTTAGGTCTAGTACAATTTTCAGCTGGACTTATTGATAGTTGATATTATTGAATAACCTGTATTTTTCTAGCCTATATACCATGGCCTTCTACTGCCTTGAGTTAAAGTTCACTATTGTATCTCATTTCGCTTCCTCTTATTTTGTTTATATGGGAAATATCTATCTTAATGTTGTCACTGTTTTTTTTTTTTTAATTATTTCTCTTAGTTCCTTGTTTCTTTTCCTCACTGGGCTATTTTCCTTGTTGGACCCCTGGGCTTATAGCTTCCTGATTTTCCAACTAGGGTTATAGCTAGGCAAATAATAATAATAATAATAATAATAATAATAATAATAATAATAATAATAATAGATGCTCTTGTAACCCGGTCTATCACAAAGCCTATCCATTTACTGTACATGACATGGTTTGAATGTCATGTTAAGTATCAATCTCTCGATAAAAACCAACTATATAGTATCGACCAATGCTCATTTCTGTAAGCAGCACCAAAGTGTCTTTTATATTTCTCTAATTGAATACTACTATTGAGATTTCTCCGGATTTAGTAGTGACTGCTGTTACCTCGGAAGTGTAGTAATCTGTTGATCAAAACCAATTGTGTGAAAGCTGCGCGTCAATGTCCTTTGTGTATGATTGAAATTTCACTGGATTCATTACGAGCGAGTGTAAATCGAGATGTTAAGATTTAGACTATAAAATATGAAAAATATTATGTGTAAAGTAAAACCTGTTAGATACCAATTTACCTCAATATTGATTGAATAAAATATGTAATAAAACTAACTTGACACAAATTTATTGCATTAAATATTTTATGAAATTGTAAATTCTCTTTTGATATGTAATATCGTTTACTTTTATAATTCATTTGTATTATTTAAATCTGTGACTTTTTTTAGGTATACCATATCAAGTCTGGTTATTATTATTCTTAAAACTCTTTTAAGTCTTAGAGCTAAAGAATTCTAAGCAGGAGCATTTCAGCCTTTTTTTTTCAGAGCGAGGTGAGGCAAGAATTCCTGTGTCCAACTGTACACAGGTACAAGTCCTACTTTTTCGATTCCTACGTAGCAAGAAAATTCACTTAAAGTTACGAGGTTAAGACGAATGCACACCGTGACCCCACTTTGCATACGTAAACTGGGTCATAACTAAATGTCTGAGGAAAAGGCCGGAAAATATGTGCTTATTTTTCTTCTTGGTGAATGAGGAAGGAAACTCTGGCCTTAACAGAAACATAGTATGTATGTTGTGTCAATTATAAAAACTATGGTGCTTTATTGTTGATTCAATATAAAGACTGATTCTATATATATATATATATATATATATATATATATATATATATATATATATATATATATATATATATATATATATATATATATATAATATATATATATATATATATATATATATATAATATATATATAGAGAGAGAGAGAGAGAGAGAGAGAGAGAGAGAGAGAGAGAGAGAGAGAGAGAGAGAGAGAGAGATATTCCCCTTTCTGAGTGGGGATACCTTAGCATGGTGAAAGGGTGTGTGCATTGCCATGATCCGCATAGGTGTACTAGTTAGGGCCACCCATACTAGCATGGTTTGTTATGAGTGATCAGACGAAAATCTCCCACCATCATCATATAAAAGTCCTTACAATATTCACTCTAGCCATCAGAAGTAAATTTCTCAAAACTTTTCTAAGAAAAAAAAATATTGTAAAAATCTGCATTATAACAAATTATTTTACTGGGCCTGGGTTCGAATTCCGCTCAAGCTCGATAGTTTCATGTCGTATCTGCAACCTCCCCATTCTTGTAGACTAATGATGGGGGTTTGGGATCGTCTGCAAGTCCACCTGCTGAGTCATCAGTAGCCATTTCCTTGCCCTACCCCATTCTAGCTTTGGTAGAGAGGGAGTTTGGGCGCTGAACCTTACGTATATTTAGTTAGTATATAGGACATTGTCCTGCTAAGGCATTGTCACTGTCCCCTGCTTCTGCGTTTTCATGAGCGACCATTGAAAAAAAAAAAAAAAAAAAAAAAAACTATAATATCCTCCAACCTGGTTTCTCTTGGTAATAAAAATGATAAACCTTTATGCGTTAAGCAGTTACCTTATCCAAAGACTCAGAAGCAAGCATCAAAATGATGAAATATAGCGAGACTGAATTTGCATAAGCGAAAGTTTTGTTATCGAGGTCTTAAGTTCAAAGTACCCAAGGATAATCCTATTCATGGCTCACTTAATCTTGCCTGAAGAGAAGAATCCTGGGTCCTCGCTCTTGATTTCACACAGACGATGGCCTTTCTAATATTAAGCCAAAAAAGACATAGCAGTGATTCCCATCATATTTGTAATTTAACTGTTAATTTGCGGAGGAGATTCTGACCGCTTTAACTCATCATCGTCAGCTGTTGTTAGTCCACTGCCTTAGACATGTCCTTCCCCTCACGTCTGTTTGTGGCCTTTGCATTCCAGTCTATACCGGAAAATTTCCTTGTTCGTCAATCCATCATCTTCCTTCCTTTCGTTTGGAATCTCTAGGGACACAGTATGTTATTCTTTTTATTCATCTATTATCTGTCATTCTCATTACAGTTCCTGCCCATGTCCATTTCTTTTTCTTTCATATTGTTAGAATATCCTCAACTTTAGTTTGCTCTCGTATCCATGTTGTTCCTTTTCCATTTCTTGGTGTTATTCGCATCATTATTTTCTCCATTGTTCTTTGAGTTATAGTTAGCTTACGTTCTAAGGCTTCAACTACTTCATATCAAACATCGAAGGCTTATCAGTAGTGATTCAACCACCAACTCACTGCGCAACTCGATGCTTCCCTGTTAAGTATTTTCTAGCCATCTCTGATCTCAACTGGAATTTATGTCTTTTTTTGATAATTATATATTCGTGCTCCGGAGTCGAATACGAGATATTATGACAGTTAGGTTTCATTGTTCGTGTGTTGACCTAAGCAGTAAGTTAAGTACTTTATACACGTGTGTATATATATATATATATATATATATATATATATATATATATATGTATATATATATATATATATATATGTATATATGTGTATATATATATGTATATATATATATATATATATATATATATATATACATATATATACATATATATACATATATATACATATATATATATATATATATATATATATATATATATATATATATATATATATATATATATATATATATATATATATATCTGTATATATATATATGTATATATATATATATATATATATATATATATATATATATATATATATATATATATATATTACAAGCTAGGCTATAACCATAGTTGGAAAAGTCAGGTGCTACAAGACTAAGGGCTCCAACAGGGAAATAGCCCAGTAAGGAAAGGAAACAAGGAAATAAATAAACTACAAGAGAAGAATTAATAATCAAAATAAAATATTTCAGGAACAGTAACAACATTAAATTAGATCATTCATATATAAACTATAAAATCTTTAAAATAACAAGTGAAAGAACAATAAGATAGAACAGTATGCCGATTGTACTCCTAAGCTAGAAACTCTAATTCAAGATAGTGGAAGGACATGGTACAAAGGCTATGGCACTACCGAAGACTAGAGAACAATAGTTTGATATTGTAGTGTTCTTCTTCTCTTGGTTGGTAATCACAGTGTTGTCAGGTGTATGAGGACAGAGGAGACTATAGTAACAATATGCCAGACTATTCGGTAAATGTGAAGAACAAGCCAAATTGAGCCGTAAACAGAGAGGGGGGTCCACTGTAGTACTGGCTGGCCAGAAAAAGGACCCAATAACTCTTCAGCGGTAGTATTTGAACGGGTGGCTGTTGCCCTGATCCACCTACTACCTATAATATATTTGAACAACAAGACAGTTTTAGCTGGCGGACAAAGTTTGTTACTGAAGGCTTTTTGTTGGTTAAGGTCTTCTTTTACCCCAAAAAGAAGAGATGATAAACCTGAAACAAAGGGAAATACATTCTCGAATTGGCCAAAACATAAAGAGAAAAGGACACTTCTAACCAGAAGGAAAAATAAGATGTCGACTCAAGGAGATGTCAGAGAGAGAGAGAGAGAGAGAGAGAGAGAGAGAGAAACTCGTGTTTATTAAGAACAATGTTTGTCTGCTGCTTCTATCTCCAAGGGGGTTTTGGATGGACGGACGGTCTTACGCTTCCTTGCTTTTATAAAGTCATATTCCGGCTTCTCTGCCTTCGTCCTCTCCCCACGAGGGGATGCTAAGGTCATCGCAACCTTCCGCTCACCTACCTTAAGGCTTATTTTCATAGTAAGAATGGCCAGAGAAACGTCTTAGTACAATCTTGGCAAAAAGGTTGGTCATGCGTTCATGCTTCAGATAATCGGGAATAGAGGTTCGACCGTATGATGTCGTTAAATAAAGGCTGTTTTTCTTTGGACCTCAAACATGTGCAGAACAGTCAGTCACTTTTTACACCCCTTTTAACGGTGCGTCTTTGCCTCAACATCTATACCAGCATAGAAAAAAAAATGAAAATCGTTTCTCTGACCTGTATGGATAATATTTATTTTCTTCTTAGCTCATCCACCGAGTTAACATATAACCACATTAGGCTCTATGAACTATTCTTATAAGGACCTTTTCCACAAAGCACCAATAAACAAACAAGATCTAACCTTTACGCCTCTTCTGCATATGGCGATTAACCATCCTCCATGCAAGAGTAACATAACTCTATCAATAACAGACCTTATAAACGTGGACAAAAGACCCATTCTTCTTCCAAACACTCTCCCATCTACCCCGACCAGCTGAAATTTTAGTAATTTTGTCGAGGTATATTAAATAAAAGGCCCTTCCTAGCTTTCTTAGCAGGGGCAGGGAAAGACCCGTGGGATTCAAGAAGTGTAAAAAGAGAGAAAATAAGAAAAAGAGGTTTATTATAAGGTGCTAAATATTCGAGGTGTTGAACGACCCGCTCTACTCATATCTAATTAAGAATCACTATCAGGAAAGAGAGAGAGAGAGAGAGAGAGAGAGAGAGAGAGAGAGAGAGAGAGAGAGAGAGAGAGAGAGAGAGAGAGAGAGAGAGAGAGAAAATCTTACAACGTACTGGTTTTGTTGTTGATGTACATCCTAACACATAAACATACATATATATACAGTATATATATATATATATATATATATATATATATATATGCTGTATATGTATATATATATATATATAAATATATATATATATATATATATATATATATATATATATATATATATATATATATATATATATATATTTATAAATCATATGAGTATATATTGTTATGTTTGGGAAGGCAAAGTCATATATATATATATATATATATATATATATATATATATATATATATATATATATGTATATATATATATATATATATATATATATATACATATATATATATATATATATATATATATATATATATATATATATATATATATATATATATATATATATATGTATATATATATATATATATATATATATATATATGTATATTCATAAATCATATGAATACATATTGTTATGTGTGGGAAGGCAAAGTCATATATGTATGTATATATATATATATATATATATATATATATATATATATATATATATATATATATATATATATATATATATATTAAATTTTGCACATTTAGACGTGTTTTTGATATTCAAATAAGCGATATATATTTTTGATACATTAATGTCTGGATTCTCTTAACGACCTCGGGATCAGAGCCCAAGGCAAATTCACACAAAGACAAGAGCTTATGACCGGCCGGGAATCGAACCCTGGTCGGCAAGCCTGTATAGACAGTGACTAAACCACTTGGCCACGAAGAGAGATAAAAGTCAATGACAATTCTTCTGTACTTATATCTGTCGAATTCAGGTGTTATGTACTTAGAATTGAAATCAACCAATCTTCAACATCGTAGCTAATTTGTAGTTTGTTACTTGGCATTCGATTAATGATAAATTTTGCCCATTTAGACGGGTTTTTCATATTCAAATAATCCATATATCCTTTTGATACATTAACTTCTTCTAAGTACAAAACACCTGAATTCGACAGATATAAGTACAGAAGAATTGTTATTGACTTTTATCTTTCTTCGTGGCCAAGTGGTTTAGTCACGGTCTATACAGGCTTGCCGACCAAGGATCGATTCCCGGCCGGTCACAAGCTCTTGTCTTTGTGTGATTTCCTCCTGGGGCTCTGATCCCGAGGTCGTTAAGAGAATCCAGACATTAATGTATCAAAAATATATATGGCTTATTTGAATATGAAAAACACGTCTAAATGTGCAAAATTTATCATTAATCGAATGCCAAGTAACAAACTACCAATCAGCTACGATGGTGAAGATGGGTTCATTTCAATTCTAAGTACATAACACCTGAATTCGACAGGTATAAGTACAGAAGAATTGTCATTGACTTTTATCTCTCTTCGTGGCCAAGTGGTTTAGTCACTGTCTATACAGGCTTGCCAACCAGGGTTCGATTCCCGGCCGGTCACAAGCTCTTTTCTTTGAGTGATTTCGCCTGGGGCTCTGATCGCGAGGTTGTTAAGAGAATCTAGACCTTAATGTATCAAAAATATATATGGCTTATTTGGATATATATATATATATATATATATATATATATATATATGTGTGTGTGTGTATGTATATATATATATATATATATATATATATATATATATATATATATATATATATATATATACATATATATATATATATATATATATATACATACATACATATATATATATATATATATATATATATATATATATATATATATATATATATATATATATATATATATATATATATATATATATATATATATATCCACACACACAAATAATAAAATTACGCGATTAGAACCGAACATTTTGGATACTACTGTTTTCTCCTTCAGTCGTAAATTAACATAACTACAAAACAAGCACCTATATACCCCTGAAAGATTTATAAGAAGACAGTCCATATCGATGCGACTGATACATAAGTGAAGTATTATTCTTTCAATAAATAATTTTTTACTAATCACGGTGGATTCTACCATCTGACCTTTCAACAAACAACTTCTGCTTCGTCAAGTGATGAGTGAAAAACTTAAATACAACTTTTTTAAGTTTTGTATGTGATTGAAAATAGCTTCATTTTGTCGTCTGTACCCTTTCGGATGGTTACGCTGAATTATTCTTGGTCAAAGCGATTTTTCCTGTAATTTAGAAGTAGGATTTATCCCAATACTGACATGGGTATTTGCATACCCTAATTGTTCAGTGGCTACTTTCCTCTTGGTAAGTATAGAAGAGACCCTTTAGCTATGGTAAGCAGCTCATCTAGGAGATAGACACTCCAAAATCAAACCATTGTTCTCTAATCTTGGGTATTGCCATAGCTTCTGTACCATGCCTTCCACTGACTTGGGTTAAGAGATTTTTTGCCTGTGGCTACACTTGGGCACACTATTCTATCCTGTTTCTCTTCAACTCGTTATTTACAAGTTTTCATCCTCTTGTTATTTTTTTAAGTTTTTATAGTTTACATATGAAAGATTTATTTCAATGATTTTATTGTTTGTAATCTTAATAAAGTGTTTTTTTATTTCCTTTCCTCACTAGGCTCTTTTCCCTGTTGGACTCTTTGGGCTTATGGCATCCTGCTTTTCTAACTAGGGCTGTAGCTTAGCAAGTAATAATTATAATAACTAAAATGATAATAATAATAATATTGAATATTGAATTCGATATTTGTAGGATGTTTACTGAGATTTTTTTCCGATAATGTTGGTGTAGCTAAAAAATATCACACGCCCATGTATATAGCTCAATCATTTTAATGGTGCCCAGGCAAAGGACTTCAATTCTAAGACCAAGTGATTCTGAAGGCTTAGGTTATGTAAAAGTGGTGTAAAATATGACAAGGTTTGTTCGAAGCTTTTTCAATCTCGTGGTCAGTGCGTGTTGAAATCATACTTACACAAATTCAACAAACAAACCACTGCTGTAATTCCTATATTATATTATATCAAACAGATCCTGCTAAGTATTAGTAATACTTCAAAATTAACTTATTCCTCTTTTCTTAGTTTTTGGGGGGCCTTTCATTTACCCAGGTGGTTGACTATCTTAGAACTGGGAACAGAGTTATTGAATTTTTCATTCGGTATTGGCGACATAATTTCAATGGTCCAACACAGTGGAAGCGCAGAATTCAGTCTTCTCGGGGGTTTGCCGAGACCTGTCTTCAGTGTCCCAACGGCACATGATTACAGGCCAACACCGGGGAGTCGTAAAATTCAGACTTCTTAGGCTTCCTGACTGCTGTTTCCAATAACCAAATGGTGCCTAACTACGGTTCAGCACAGGAGAAGCGTACAATTTAGACTCCTCGGGGGCATTTTGAGACCCGTTTTCAACACCATAACGGAGCATGACTATTGTCCAGCACAGTGAAGTCGTAGAATTCCAAGTCCTTTCATGGCCTTGCTGAGAACTGTTTTCAACTCCCTAATGGCGCCTGTCTACGGTCTAGCACAGAGGAGGCATAGAATTCCAAGTCTTTCCAGTGGGATTGCTGACACCTATTTTCAATACCACAATGGGCCCTGACTACTGTCCAACACAGGGTAGTCGTAGAATTCCGAGTCTTCACAGGGACTTGCTGACACTGGTTCTCAATACCACAAAGGGGCCCTGACTACTGTCCAACACAGTGGATTCGTAGAATTCTGAGTCTTCATAGGGATGCAGACTGACTATATATACATATGATCAGCACCCAAGCTTCCTCTCCACCCAAGCTAGGACCAAGGCGGGCCTGGCAATGGCAGCTGATGATTCAGCAGAAAGACCTATTGGTGCCCACAAACTTCAATTCCTTAGCTCACAAGGATGGTAAGGTTGCTGCGACCAAAGAAACTAACGATTTTGAACGGGACTTGAACCCCAGTCTGGCGTTCACCAATCAGGGATGTTACCAGATCGGCCGACATAACCATAATTATTGATATTAAAGCTTTTAATATTGAGAAATTATCATGAAAATGATCTCACTAAGTATTCCAGGATAGTCTTGAAAGACAAGGAAAAGTTATAAATTTATTCACAATAATGTTTTAAATTCAGATTCTTTCTTTCCCTTTATATCATACAAAAAGAACAAGCTTCTTGAGTTCATTGCAGCATCTGACATTTATTGCCGATAAAAATGAAAATCCCGAAGATGTATGTTTTAAAAGACCAAAACTTTCCTAGCCAGATCAAGCAAGTGGTTTAGTTAAACTATCGGTTATGGCCAAACTACGATTAACTGCAGGTGGCTTTCAAGAAAGTAGGATGATATTCCCGCACAAACGACGCGGTTCGAACCTATAATTTCTTCCATCATTAGTTCATTATCTGCTGATTTTTCAAAAGGCTTTGAGGCTGGGTTAGATAATGGGAAACAAACTTTAGGTCGTAATCATATATTCCGAAGTTGATCTAACTAAATGCAGGGAAATATTTAGGAAAATCTCTCTCTCTCTCTCTCTCTCTCTCTCTCCTCTCTCTCTCTCTCTCTCTCTCTCTCTCTCTCTCAACTAATATAAACAAAATTAAAACCTCTAGGTGAAATGAACATTTTTAAATTCATATGAAATTTTTTTAACAATTTTCAACCAAGACCAGTGTTTGTATGTATATATATATATATATATATATATATATATATATATATATATATATATATATATATATATATATATATATATATATATATATATATATATATATATATATATATATATATATACATTAAATATTGCAAACAAATTTAGGGAAGGAAGATATGACGATGAATAGACGAGCTAAGAAAATATGCGGGTACAGACTTGCATAAAGACTACAAACAGACGGTTGTGGAAGGACATGTCTGAGGCTTTTGTCCTGCAGTGGAATAGCAACGGCTGATCATTATCTATCTATCTATCTATCTATCTATGTATATATATATATATATATATATATATATATATATATATATATATATATATATATATATATATAGAGAGAGAGAGAGAGAGAGAGAGAGAGAGAGAGAGAGAGAGAGAGAGAGAGAGAGAGAGAGAGAGAGAGAGAGAGAGAGAGAGTATGTTAACTAGCCTCTCACATCAAATGGTATCTAATGAACAAATTCAAGCGACCAATGGAACAAGGTTGAAAAATAAAAGAAAGGCCATAAAAATCGACGATTTCTTTAGCAACGAATATTTCCGAATCCCTAAAACGAGACAAGGAAATAAACATTGAAAAAGGATTACGAAGAAAAACCCCATCGAAACGGATGAGTGAACAGCAGTCATAGACCGAAGATGGCCGCTAAAAAATCTACTATATGTAACTCGATTCGCCGCTCTAATTGACATTGAATATCTATTGTTTTCATCAAACGGTGTCGTCTGCTGCAAAGAGATATTACACTTGTGTTATTTCCTTAACTGGAATTTAATGTGGGATGTACGCTGTGCTGTGGGTGAAGCACGTATGAAGACAACTTAACACACAAACATACACACACAAACACACACACACACACACACACACACACACACACACACACATATATATATATATATATATATATATATATATATATATATATATATATATATATATATATAGCAACAACAACAAATGCAGTCGCTTCTATTCCAGTATAGTACAAATGCCTAAAAGACTGGGGTTTTAGCCATTTCTTCACCACCCAGGCCACTGTAGATTGGTGACGGTTGGAGACTTTAGTTTGATCACTCATTACAAACCTAGTATGATTAGCCCTGACTAGTAGTTTTGATGATCATGGGGACATATATACCCTTCCACCATGTTATGGTATAAATAACTTATTTTTTGGAGAAAAACTCTTCAGTGAAATGATTTATTTAAAAATCTCATTTTGAAGAGAGTTGCTACGGTCCTTGAAAAGAGCTTTTCTCTGGTAAAGAAAAGTGAGAGACCTTTACCAATAGTGATCATGTCATGGTAACGTTTTCCATCCTGATTATGGAAAATGGCAAAGTGCGTGACAGATAAAGGTGATGATTCGTAGTAAAGAAGGGTGATCATCGTAATGGAGAATGGCGATAATAGTAATGCATTATGGCAATGGTCGTAGGGAAGAATGGCGACGGTCGTAGTGGAGAATGGCGATGATTCGTAATGGAGATTGGCAATGTTCGTAGTGCATATTGGCGATGATCGTAATGGAGAATGGCAAAGGTCGTAGTGGAGAATGGTGATGGTCATAGAGGAGAATAGCGATAATTCGTAATGGAGAATGACAATGGTCTTAGTGCACATTGGCGATGATCGTAATAGAGAATGGCAATGGTCGTAGTGGAGAATGGCGATGATCGTAGTTGATAATGGCGATGGTCGTAGTGGAGAATGGCGATGATCGTAGTTGATAATGGCGATGGTGGTAGTGGAGAATGGCGATGGTCGTAATGGATTATGACGATCATCATAGTAAGAGAATGGCGATGATCGTAGTGGAGATTGGTATTGGTTGTAGTGGAGAATGGTGATCATCGTAGTGGAGAATGTTGATGGTCATAGTGGAGAATGACGATAATTGTAATGGAGAATGACGATGGCAAAGTCAAGAATAACGATGGTCGTAATGAAGAAAGGAGGTGATTGTAGCGGAGAATGGCGATGGTCGTAGTGGAGAATAGCAATGAACGTGATGGAGAATGGCGATGGTTGTAGTG
>NC_090749.1:65725908-65733408 GCF_036898095.1 Palaemon carinicauda
TCCTTTTTCAAACTAACCAGCCTCATGTAGGTCTCTCTCTTCCACTCTAACCAGCCTTCTCTAAGTCTTTCCTCTTTAAGGTAATCAGTCTCCTCTAGGTCTTTCTTATTCAAGTTAACCAGAAAGCTCAAAGTCTTTCTTTTTAAAGCTAAACAGCAGTCTCTATGCTTTTCTTTTCCAAACAAACCAGTCTTCTCTAAGTCTTTCTGTTTCAAAGTAACCAGTCTTCTCTAAGTCTTCCCTTTTGCAACTAAGCAGCTTTCTCAAGGTATTTCTTTTTCAAACTAACAAGCCTTACCTAGGGCTTTCTTTTTTAAAGTAACCAACCTTCTCAAATTCATTCATTTTCAAACTAATCAGGCACCTCTGTCTTCTTTTTTTTAAAGTAGTTATACTTCTCTAGGTCTTTCTATTTCAAAGAAATTATCCTTTTCTAGATCTATATTCATCAAACTAACCCTTCTCTAGGTCTTCGTTTTTCAAAGTAATTGTCCTTCTCTAGGGCTTCCTTCCTTCAAATTATCCTGCCTTTTTTAGGTCTTCATTTCTCAAAGTTATTATCCATCCCCAAGTCTTTTTTTTAAACTAACCAGCCTTTTCTAGGTCTTGTTTTTTTTCAAAGTAATTATCTTTCTCAAAGTCTTCAATTTTCTAACTAACCAGCCTTTTCAATGTCTTTCTATTTCAAAGTAATGATCCTTCTCTAGGTCTTCCTTTTTTTTCAAACTAACCAGCCTTTTCTATGTCTTCCTTTTTAAATTAATTATCCTTCTCTAGGTTTTCCTTTTTTCAAAGTAACTATCCTTGTCCAGGACTTCCTTCTTCAAAGTAATTATCCTTCTCTGGGTCTTCCTTTTTCAAACTAACCAGCCTTCTCTATGGATTCGCTTTCTTTCACCTCTTAATTCTTATGTCACCTTTCAAAACAGCCAAACCCTCTCAAAAAGTAGACATTATCTCTTATTTTAATTGTTTCCTTTTCAAGTATCTCCCCCTTTCCTCTTGTTTTAATTCTTCTTAGACCCCATACTTAATACTGCCACATACTTCATCTTTATCCTTCTCCTACATCTGGCGATCGACATCACCTGTTCACACTTATGAAGGAGAGTCTACCAAAAACCCCACGCCCGTTCCTGCATTATGTAAAAAGAAAAATTCAGAAACATAGTAGGCCACCGCCACGAGCGATGGCCTACTTACACGTTTTTTTGGCCACTGACAATCCTTGGCACATTTCTTTGCGGTTCCCCCGAATCTGAAGTGGCAGTAGCAAAACTGCAGCAGATGGGAGGTAGTAAGTGGCTGTAGAAGTCGTTGGTTTGGGGCGCGAGTGAGTGGTGGGTGGTGGGTGGCTTTGTTGCCGCTTCGGCACGTCACGGGGTAGGCGTGTCTGTCCTACGGCATTCACGTCAGCTACAGTTGACGTTGAATAGGCGTACTTTTCGTCATGAGTGCAGGCGTTGATGGAGGTCATGAAGTGGCTTTCCATAAGGGCGTAGGCTTTGGTCATCAAGTCCTTTATGGGTAAACTATCGACATCGGGTATGGCAGCGCGTACAGGTTCGGGTTAACAGTGTATCCAAAGGGCACGAAGTAGGTTCGCCTCACGAGGAGAGCCGTCTGCGGTAGGTTGCAGGCGAGCGATACTGGTCATTTCCAGAGGGCAAGCGAAGCCCTTTGGTCCCCCAACGGTTGTTGAGAGAGCCGAAAAAGCTTTGCTATATGGGCGGCTGGCAACGGTGAGCACTGCTGCAGAAAGTATATTTTGAGGGCCTCATATGCTATTGGGGTGTCTCCTTGTTCTCAAAGCCAGTCGGATATTTCCGGGAAGGTGTCCTCGGGTATCGCCGCGAGAACATAATCTGCTTTGGTGGTTGAGCGAGTCATGCCCTTGATGCGAAACTGGACTTCTGCGCGCTGAAACGAAGCAAATGCCTCTCCGCTGGCGAATGATGAAAGTTTCAATGGGGCAGCCGCAGCGCCAACTTCCGTAGAGTCCGCCATAGTACCAACGATGGAGGGGCGAGGGGGGGTGGAAGGCGGGAAGAGCGAGTTGACTTCCGTTGTTACCAATGTGACAGGCCGAGAGAAGGTTGTGACTCAAAGACAGGATGAAAGCACCTGAGTGAGTTTATTATAGAACACTCTCCTTTATATACAAAAGCTCAAGGCAACAAGAACTTTCATGTTCAAAATCGACACCATTACCGGTGAAAAAAACAGACATGTATATTCAGGCTCTTTTAAGCGCGAGGGAAGAGCGAAGATACAAGCATAATATATACACAAAATGATCTATGTACAATCGTGTGACACACGGTTGGTAAAGCCATGATGATAAACTCTAATTTTTCAATTCTGTCCAATTTATATTCCATAGGCTATATACACAAAACACTTGATTATTTCCAAGTTTGCCGTAATCAAGGTTATTATTATTATTATTATTATTATTATTATTAGCAAAACTCTAACACTAGTTGAATAAGCAGAATGTTACATACCCAAGGGTTCCAACAGGGAAAATAGCCCAGCGAGGAAAGGAAATAAGGAAAGAGGTAGAATGGTGTGCCCCAGTGTACCCTTAAGCAAGAAACCCAAAACAGCAGAAGGCCATGGTGCAGTGGCTATGGCACTACCCAAGACTAGAGAACAATGTCTTGATTTGGAGTGTCCTTCTCCTAAAAGAGCTGCTTACCATAGCTAAAGAGTCTGTTTTACCCTTAACAAGTGGGAAGTGGCCACTGAACAATTACAATACAGTAATTAGCCCCATGAGCTAAGAGGTACTTGGTAATTTCAGTGTTGTCAGATGTATGTGAAAAGATGAGAATCTGTAAAGAATACTCCAGACTATTCGATGTATGTGTAGGCACGGAAAAAAGAGCCGTAACCAGAGAGAGGGATCGAATTCATTACTGTCTGGCCAGTCAAAGGATTCAATAACTCTCTAGTTTTCAGGTGTATGAGAACAGAGGAGAATGTGGAAAGAATAGGCCAAACTATAGTTCTCTTAATTTTGATTTTAATGAGCAATAAACAATTTATATTGTACTCACAGAATACATTTCAATGCTCGGAGGAGCAAGATATGTCGTTCCAGCTCTGGCCAGTCATTATCATCATACACAAAATAAGAATAGCTATTCCTGTGTCATACATATCCATAAAAGATCATATCAATGTCGGGACACACAAAGATACCGAAATATGATTAGAAATGGCGCTTCTTTCTACAATCATCTTTTTTTTTTTTTTTTTTTTTTGGGGGGGGGAGGGAGAAATTGGCGAAGTCCAGGGATACCGCCCTTCATTGTCGTAAATTCTTCCTTGCGTCCCTCCCCAAAGGACGCTAGCTCCCTCATCCCCGTTGGGGAAAGGGTTCCCCATTCCTCAAATACCTGTGATAGCAAACGTCGTGGGGAGAGCCATTGAGAGATATTTACGCCACTGAAGACCATTGTTAAATGGTATTTCTTCCACGAATTCACTAAATTTAAAACCCGTTAGAAAATATGATGAGTGCGTCGTTCTTCCAGGGTTCTCCATTCCCATCACTATTCCCATTGGACCCAGGTGTGATCCCCCTCTCCAAATAACCCCCAAGTGACCGCCCCCCTACCTCCAACAATATTCTGGCCCATCAAGAACATTAGTTTCATATCCCCCCCTCCCCAAAAAAAGGAGATATTTTGTCGAACGACATCGCATATTTATCTGAAGTTGGTGTTGAAATCCAAAATCATAATGGATTCGGTGCAGACGACGATAGAAAATGATCGTTTTCCCTTTTTATACGTTTGAGATGAAACGAACGTTTTCTTACAGTGGTTTCTATTTCTTCTCCCAAATTAAATTGTAGATAGAGATGTATATAAACGTTTTGACTTTTTTCTGAAGACTTCCTTTTCCTTATTGCTCTTATAAATTGAACTTGAACGTTTTCTTATAATAAGAAATTGTTTTGATCTATTTCACTCTAGAGAATAGCAGTCGTTTTTATTCGTATTGTTCTTCTGTAGTTACAAAATAATGGATTTACTAATGGGAAAATATGTTGTTGATATATTTTTCCGTGAGTAAGTTTCATTTAAATTTTATGACCTTAAGATTTATTCGTTTCTTTTCTATTTCTGTACAAAAATAAGAAAGACTATATGAAGGAATAAAAAGGCAACATGACAGAGAAAAATAAAGTAGAATAACATATAGTAAACATATATAGTTACCGAAAGGTCCCTATAATTTAATAAGATGCATCTGTGCGGGAGTTTTATCTGCGGACACCAATGTTCATTTTGTTGATAGTACGGTGAATTAATCTCAACATTTAGTCTGCAGCCAGTTTCCGTGGCTGGGTAATTACAGAGAGAGAGAGAGAGAGAGAGAGAGAGAGAGAGAGAGAGAGAGAGAGAGAATGTGTGCAGGTGTTTGGTGTTTGAATACACTACATAGAAAAAGTGTATGTCAATTGTGTAAAAAGGCCACTTTCGTGAGAGAGAGAGAGAGAGAGAGAGAGAGGAGAGAGAGAGAGAGAGGAGAGAGAGAGAGAGGAGAGAGAGAGAGAGATTGGTGTCCGAGTAGAATAAGACAGAAAAAGGGAAAACACTTGAATAAATCAATTGCGTAAAGAGAGAGAGAGAGAGAGAGAGAGAGAGAGAGAGAGAGAGAGAGAGAGAGAGAGAGAGAGAGAGAATATGTTTGCAGGTATTTGTTTAGATTAAGATAGAGAAAGGGAGAACACTAACTTGTGTACATAAATTTTGTTAGAAAATGCCACTTGAGAGAGAGAGAGAGAGAGAGAGAGAGAGAGAGAGAGAGAGAGAGAGAGAGAGAGAGAGAGAGAGAGAGAGAGATATTCTTTCAGCAGACGTGCTTCGAAGAGCCTAGATCTTTTGTGCTGGGTGGTTTCATTGACGTGTGTTCCAGAGTCTGTTCCATGCAATGGATAAGACCATCATCCTGAATGACATCTGTTCTGCTCATTGTAGAATGACAAGAAAGAAGAATGACTCAGGGAATGCAGAGGCCTTTGTCCAGGGCTCTGGAAGGAATATAGATGAGATGAAGATAGCCTGGAAGTAGGGTTTTTGACACTTATTGCCTCTCTTTGATTAACTACTGCTCTGTAATTGTTCAGTGGCTACTTTCCTCTTGGTAAGGGTAGAAGGGACTCTATAGCTTTGGTAAGCAGCTCTTCTAGGAGAAGGACACTCCAAAATCAAACCATTGTTCTCTAGTCCTGGGTAGCGCCATAACCTATGTACCATGGTCTTTCGGTTAAAGTTCTCTTGCTTGAGGGTATATTTGGGCACACTATTCTATCTTATTTTTCTTCCTCTTTTTTTTTTAAGTTTTTATAGTTTATATTCGAAATATTTATTTCATTATTGTTACAGTTCTTAAAATATTTATTTTTTCCTTATTTCCTTTCCTCACTGGGCTATTTTCCCTATTGGAACCTCTGGGCTTATAGCATCCTGCTTTTCCAACTATGTTGCAGCTTAGCAAGTAATAATAATAATGATAATATAATTGTTCAGTGGCTACTTTCCTTCGTAAGGGTAAAAGAGACCCTTTAACTAAGGTAAGCAGTTCTTCTAGAAGAAGGACACGCCAAAATCAACCTATTGTTCTCTTGTCTTGTGTAATAATAATAATAATAATAATAATAATAATAATAATAATAATAATAATAATAATAATAAAACATACAAGGTTAAAAACCCATTATATAGGACATGTAACTAATCCACTAATTTGAAAGAATAAATAAGGATAATTACGTAGAAAACGAAACTGCCCCCCCCCTCACAACACTTGTCATCACCGGGACTGTTCCCGGAACCCTCAAAAGCAATGCTGGCAAACTTGACCGCCCCATATCAATCAGACCATAATCCAATTATGGGCGAATTTATTGAAAACGTTTCGCCCGAATTTCTATTATGAATTTGGTGAAAAAATGAATTAGTTAAGAAAAAAAAGGAATTCACCCCCAATACACATGGAGAACCGACGAATTCAATTGATCTTTTACCTTCACCAACGTTGTTGGAAGGAGGTTTTCGTCCGCATTTGTCTTTGTGTATTTGTATTTGTTTGTGAACAGCTTCCTGGCCACAATTTTAATCGTAGAGTAATGAAGGGATTAACTGTTATGTTAAAAGTAGATAGGAATAAATTTTGGAAGGTCAAGGGCAAAGGTCAAGGTTAGGGTCACTAAAAATGTCGAATTCACGTAATCCTCCATATGTTTGGACATAGTTGTCAAAGAGACCTCAAACTTGGTTCATATATAAGTGTATGAAAATGCACGCCAAATAATACATGTTAAGGTCGAGGCCGAGCAAAGGGTCAAGAAATAAGCTGCCGCGGCGGAATTCTGCGCTTCACTGAGTGCCTCTCTAGTTTTCATTCTTTTTATTATTGTCATTCATTCGATGCAAAACGATTGACACCAACATTCAACGCCGGTATTATCCTTGAGTCTTTCGATGTTCATTTGTTTACGTTCTACTACTACTACTACTACTACTACTACTACTACTACTACTACTACTACTACTACTATTACTACTACTACTTCTTAAGATAAACTTTAATTCTAAATAAGTATATAGCAGATTAAATATGTTAAAAACTTAACATGATAAATCATTGAAAATTATCTTTATAAGATGTCAAAATCATTATTGATATATTATAATATTCTTAGAAAGTTAATAATAATAATAATAATAATAATAATAATAATAATAATAATAATAATAATAATAATGACATACATGCATACATATAACAAGGAACTTCCCCCAATTTTGGGGAGTAGCCGACATCAACAAATGAAACAAAACAAAAAGGGGACCTCTACTCTCTGCGTTCCGAGTTCAGCTGGTACTGCTAAAGTGCCACAGCCCACCCTCTCCCGTTATCCACCACAGATGAAGCTTCATAATGCTGAATCCCCATACTGCTCCTACCTCCGCGGTTATCCAAGGCACCGAAGGAAGCAGCAGGGCCTACCGGAACTGTGTCACAATCACTCGCCATTCATTCCTATTTCTAGCACGCTCTCTTGCCTCTCTCACATCTATCCTCCTATCACCCAGAGCTTTCTTCACTCCATCCATCCACCCAAACCTTGGCCTTCCTCTTGCACTTCTTCCATCAATTCTTGCATTCAACACCTTCTTTAACCGACAACCATTTTTCATTCTCTCAACATGGCCAAACCACCTCAACGCATTCATATCCACTCTAGCTGCTAACTCATTTCTTACACCCGTTCTCACCCTCACCACTTCGTTCCCAACCCTATCTACTCGAGATACACCGACCATACTCCTTAGACACTTCATCTCAAACACATTCAATTTCTTTGTCTCCATCACTTTCATTCCCCACAACTCCAATCCATACATCACAGTTGTTACAATCACTTTCTCATATAGAACTCTCTTTACTACTCCCTTAGCTGCCCCAACATTTTGCATC